>NC_090657.1:234164627-234353312 GCF_040937935.1 Hyperolius riggenbachi
AGGGACCTATACCCGGCTAACCTATACTGAAGGGACCTATACCCGGCTAACCTATACTGAAGGGACCTATACCCTGCTAACCTATACTGAAGGGACCTATACCCAGCTAACCTATACTGAAGGGACCTATACCCTGCTAACCTATACTGAAGGGACCTATACCCGGCTAAACTATATTGAAGGGACCTATACCCTGCTAACCTATACTGAAGGGACCTATACCCTGCTAACCTATACTGAAGGGACCTATACCCTGCTAACCTATACTGAAGGGACCTATACCCTGCTAACCTATACTGAAGGGACCTATACCCGGCTAAACTATATTGAAGGGACCTATACCCTGCTAACCTATACTGAAGGGACCTATACCCTGCTAACCTATACTGAAGGAACCTATACCCTGCTAACCTATACTGAAGGAACCTATACCCTGCTAACCTATACTGAAGGGACCTATACCCGGCTAAACTATACTGAAGGGACCTATACCCTGCTAACCTATACTGAAGGGACCTATACCCGGCTAAACTATACTGAAGGGACCTATACCCTGCTAACCTATACTGAAGGGACCTATACCCGGCTAAACTATACTGAAGGGACCTATACCCGGCTAAACTATACTGAAGGGACCTATACCCGGCTAGCCTATACTGAAGGGACCTATACCTAACTACATTTCCGGGGGGGGGAGGTGCATTTGAAACATTGGTAGATCTCCTGGCCTCGGCGAATTTTAAAGTAGCTCGCGAGCCGAAAAAGTGTGGGCACCCCTGATGTAGCGAGACCTTGTCTCGCTACATGATATAAAAAAAATAAAAAAAAACGGCTGTGCTGCCCCCTGGCGGATTTTAATAAACCGCCAGGAGGGTTAAACAACTTTTGCTCTCTCTTCCGCAAAAAGTCCTATTTTTCCTCCCTCATATACTCCCACTCTCACAATCAGGAGAGGAGAGGCGCACAGCCATTCAGGAGAGGAGAGGCGCGCAGCCATTCAGGAGAGGAGAGGCGCGCAGCCAATCGGGACTCGGAGAGGCGCGCAGCCAATCGGGACTCGCAGAGGCGGAAAACTTCCGAGTTCCGACTCCACTCACGCTGCCCACCGGAGCCAGGCCTGAAGACCTGGACGCCACCAGCCCTATATCCAGGTAACCTATACTGAAGGGACCTATACCCGGCTAACCTATACTGAAGGGACCTATACCCGGCTAACCTATACTGAAGGGACCTATACCCGGCTAACCTATACTGAAGGGACCTATACTCGGCTAACCTATACTGAAGGGACCTATACCCGGCTAACCTATACTGAAGGGACCTATACCCGGCTAACCTATACTGAAGGGACCTATACTCGGCTAACCTATACTGAAGGGACCTATACCTGGCTAACCTATACTGAAGGGACCTATACCCGGCTAACCTATACTGAAGGGACCTATACCCGGCTAACCTATACTGAAGGGACCTATACCCGGCTAACCTATACTGAAGGGACCTATACCCGGCTAAACTATACTGAAGGGACCTATACCCGGCTAGCCTATACTGAAGGGACCTATACCCGGCTAGCCTATACTGAAGGGACCTATACCCGGCTAGCCTATACTGAAGGGACCTATACCCGGCTAGCCTATACTGAAGGGACCTATACCCGGCTAACCTATACAGAAGGGACCTATACCCAGGTAACCTATACTGAAGGGACCTATACCCGGCTAAACTATACTGAAGGGACCTATACCCGGCTAAACTATACTGAAGGGACCTATACCCGGCTAGCCTATACTGAAGGGACCTATACCCGGCTAGCCTATACTGAAGGGACCTATACCCAGTTAACCTATACAGAAGGGACCTATACCCAGGTAACCTATACTGAAGGGACCTATACCCGGCTAAACTATACTGAAGGGACCTATACCCGGCTAAACTATACTGAAGGGACCTATACCCGGCTAGCCTATACTGAAGGGACCTATACCTAACTACATTTCCGGGGGGGGGGGGAGGTGCATTTAAAACATTGGTAGATCTCCTGGCCTCGGCGAATTTTAAAGTAGCTCGCGAGCCGAAAAAGTGTGGGCACCCCTGATGTAGCGAGACCTTGTCTCGCTACATGATATAAAAAAAATAAAAAAAAACGGCTGTGCTGCCCCCTGGCGGATTTTAATAAACCGCCAGGAGGGTTAAACAACTTTTGCTCTCTCTTCCGCAAAAAGTCCTATCTTTCCTCCCTCATATACTCCCACTCTCACAATCAGGAGAGGAGAGGCGCACAGCCATTCAGGAGAGAAGAGGCGCGCAGCCATTCAGGAGAGGAGAGGCGCGCAGCCAATCGGGACTCGGAGAGGCGCGCAGCCAATCGGGACTCGGAGAGGCGGAAAACTTCCGAGTTCCGACTCCACTCACGCTGCCCACCGGAGCCAGGCCTGAAGACCTGGACGCCACCGGCCCTATATCCAGGTAACCTATACTGAAGGGACCTATACCCGGCTAACCTATACTGAAGGGACCGATACCCGGCTAACCTATACTGAAGGGACCTATACCCGGCTAACCTATACTGAAGGGACCTATACCCGGCTAACCTATATTGAAGGGACCTATACCCGGCTAGCCTATACTGAAGGGACCTATACCCGGCTAACCTATACTGAAGGGACCTATACCCGGCTAACCTATACTGAAGGGACCTATACTCGGCTAACCTATACTGAAGGGACCTATACCTGGCTAACCTATACTGAAGGGACCTATACCCGGCTAACCTATACTGAAGGGACCTATACCCGGCTAACCTATACTGAAGGGACCTATACCCGGCTAACCTATACTGAAGGGACCTATACCCGGCTAAACTATACTGAAGGGACCTATACCCGGCTAGCCTATACTGAAGGGACCTATACCCGGCTAGCCTATACTGAAGGGACCTATACCCGGCTAGCCTATACTGAAGGGACCTATACCCGGCTAGCCTATACTGAAGGGACCTATACCCGGCTAACCTATACTGAAGGGACCTATACTCGGCTAACCTATACTGAAGGGACCTATACTCGGCTAACCTATACTGAAGGGACCTATACCCGGCTAACCTATACTGAAGGGACCTATACCCGGCTAACCTATACTGAAGGGACCTATACCCGGCTAACCTATACTGAAGGGACCTATACCCGGCTAACCTATACTGAAGGGACCTATACCCGGCTAACCTATACTGAAGGGACCTATACCCGGCTAAACTATACTGAAGGGACCTATACCCGCCTAGCCTATACTGAAGGGACCTATACCCGGCTAGCCTATACTGAAGGGACCTATACCCGGCTAGCCTATACTGAAGGGACCTATACCCGGCTAGCCTATACTGAAGGGACCTATACCCGGCTAACCTATACAGAAGGGACCTATACCCGGCTAGCCTATACTGAAGGGACCTATACCCGGCTAGCCTATACTGAAGGGACCTATACCTAACTACATTTTCGGGGGATGGGGGGGGGAAGGTGCATTTAAAACATCGGTAGATCTCCTGGCCTCGGCGAATTTTAAAGTAGCTCGCGAGCCGAAAAAGTGTGGGCACCCCTGATGTAGCGAGACCTTGTCTCGCTACATGATATAAAAAAAATTTAAAAAAAACGGCTGTGCTGCCCCCTGGCTGGTTTTTAATAAACCGCCAGGAGGGTTAAACAACTTTTGCTCTCTCTTCCGCAAAAAGTCCTATTTTTCCTCCCTCATATACTCCCACTCTCACAATCAGGAGAGGAGAGGCGCACAGCCATTCAGGAGAGGAGAGGCGCGCAGCCATTCAGGAGAGGAGAGGCGCGCAGCCAATCGGGACTCGGAGAGGCGCGCAGCCAATCGGGACTCGCAGAGGCGGAAAACTTCCGAGTTCCGACTCCACTCACGCTGCCCACCGGAGCCAGGCCTGAAGACCTGGACGCCACCAGCCCTATGTCCAGGTAACCTATACTGAAGGGACCTATACCCGGCTAACCTATACTGAAGGGACCTATACCCGGCTAACCTATACTGAAGGGACCTATACCCGGCTAACCTATGCTGAAGGGACCTATACTCGGCTAACCTATACTGAAGGGACCTATACCCGGCTAACCTATACTAAAGGGACCTATACCCGGCTAACCTATACTGAAGGGACCTATACCCGGCTAACCTATACTGAAGGGACCTATACCCGGCTAAACTATACTGAAGGGACCTATACCCGGCTAGCCTATACTGAAGGGACCTATACCCGGCTAACCTATACTGAAGGGACCTATACCCGGCTAACCTATACTGAAGGGACCTATACTCGGCTAACCTATACTGAAGGGACCTATACCTGGCTAACCTATACTGAAGGGACCTATACCCGGCTAACCTATACTGAAGGGACCTATACCCGGCTAACCTATACTGAAGGGACCTATACCCGGCTAACCTATACTGAAGGGACCTATACCCGGCTAACCTATACTGAAGGGACCTATACCCGGCTAAACTATACTGAAGGGACCTATACCCGGCTAGCCTATACTGAAGGGACCTATACCCGGCTAGCCTATACTGAAGGGACCTATACCCGGCTAGCCTATACTGAAGGGACCTATACCCGGCTAGCCTATACTGAAGGGACCTATACCCGGCTAACCTATACAGAAGGGACCTATACCCAGCTAACCTATACAGCAGGGACCTATACCCAGGTAACCTATACTGAAGGGACCTATACCCGGCTAAACTATACTGAAGGGACCTATACCCGGCTAGCCTATACTGAAGGGACCTATACCCGGCTAGCCTATACTGAAGGGACCTATACCCAGCTAACCTATACAGAAGGGACCTATACCCAGGTAACCTATACTGAAGGGACCTATACCCGGCTAAACTATACTGAAGGGACCTATACCCGGCTAAACTATACTGAAGGGACCTATACCCGGCTAGCCTATACTGAAGGGACCTATACCTAACTACATTTCCGGGGGGGGGGGGGGGGGAGGTGCATTTGAAACATTGGTAGATCTCCTGGCCTCGGCGAATTTTAAAGTAGCTCGCGAGCCGAAAAAGTGTGGGCACCCCTGATGTAGCGAGACCTTGTCTCGCTACATGATATAAAAAAAAATTAAAAAAAAACGGCTGTGCTGCCCCCTGGCGGATTTTAATAAACCGCCAGGAGGGTTAAACAACTTTTGCTCTCTCTTCCGCAAAAAGTCCTATCTTTCCTCCCTCATATACTCCCACTCTCACAATCAGGAGAGGAGAGACGCACAGCCATTCAGGAGAGGAGAGGCGCGCAGCCATTCAGGAGAGGAGAGGCGCGCAGCCAATCGGGACTCGGAGAGGCGCGGAGCCAATCGGGACTCGGAGAGGCGGAAAACTTCCGAGTTCCGACTCCACTCACGCTGCCCACCGGAGCCAGGCCTGAAGACCTGGACGCCACCGGCCCTATATCCAGGTAACCTATACTGAAGGGACCTATACCCGGCTAACCTATACTGAAGGGACCTATACCCGGCTAACCTATACTGAAGGGACCTATACCCGGCTAACCTATACTGAAGGGACCTATACCCGGCTAACCTATATTGAAGGGACCTATACCCGGCTAAACTATACTGAAGGGACCTATACCCGGCTAGCCTATACTGAAGGGACCTATACCCGGCTAGCCTATACTGAAGGGACCTATACCCGGCTAGCCTATAATGAAGGGACCTATACCCGGCTAGCCTATACTGAAGGGACCTATACCTAACTACATTTTCGGGGGGGGGGGGGGGAGGGATGGGGGGGAAGGTGCATTTGAAACATCGGTAGATCTCCTGGCCTCGGCGAATTTTAAAGTAGCTCGCAAGCCGAAAAAGTGTGGGCACCCCTGATGTAGCGAGACCTTGTCTCGCTACATGATATAAAAAAAATAAAAAAAAACGGCTGTGCTGCCCCCTGGCGGATTTTAATAAACCGCCAGGAGGGTTAAACAACTTTTGCTCTCTCTTCCGCAAAAAGTCCTATTTTTCCTTCCTCATATACTCCCACTCTCACAATCAAGAGAGGAGAGGCGCACAGCCATTCAGGAGAGGAGAGGCGCGCAGCCATTCAGGAGAGGAGAGGCGCGCAGCCAATCGGGACTCGGAGAGGCGCGCAGCCAATCGGGACTCGCAGAGGCGGAAAACTTCCGAGTTCCGACTCCACTCACGCTGCCCACCGGAGCCAGGCCTGAAGACCTGGACGCCACCAGCCCTATATCCAGGTAACCTTTACTGAAGGGACCTATACCCGGCTAACCTATACTGAATGGACCTATACCCGGCTAACCTATACTGAAGGGACCTATACCCGGCTAACCTATACTGAAGGGACCTATACCCGGCTAACCTATACTGAAGGGACCTATACCCGGCTAACCTATACTGAAGGGACCTATACCCGGCTAAACTATACTGAAGGGACCTATACCCGGCTAGCCTATACTGAAGGGACCTATACCCGGCTAGCCTATACTGAAGGGACCTATACCCGGCTAGCCTATACTGAAGGGACCTATACCTGGCTAGCCTATACTGAAGGGACCTATACCCGGCTAGCCTATACTGAAGGGACCTATACCCGGCTAACCTATACAGAAGGGACCTATACCCGGCTAGCCTATACTGAAGGGACCTATACCCGGCTAGCCTATACTGAAGGGACATTTTCGGGGGAGGGGGGGGGAAGGTGCATTTGAAACATCGGTGGATCTCCTGGCCTCGGCGAATTTTAAAGTAGCTCGCGAGCCGAAAAAGTGTGGGCACCCCTGATGTAGCGAGACCTTGTCTCGCTACATGATATAAAAAAAATTAAAAAAAACGGCTGTGCTGCCCCCTGGCGGATTTTAATAAACCGCCAGGAGGGTTAAACAACTTTTGCTCTCTCTTCCGCAAAAAGTCCTATTTTTCCTCCCTCATATACTCCCACTCTCACAATCCAAAGCACTTGTTTAGCACTTTTAACTATTCTCCGCCCACCCCTTCCTCATCCTCCTTCATACTTATCAGCTGAAGAATTTGCAATGTATTTCACTGAAAATTGCCAACATCCAAAGTGTTTTTTTTTCATGCAGACCTCAAACTCCATTTCCACCCCTCTTGTCAATTGCTCTCTATCTACCTTCTCTCCGCGCTCTGACCATTCTTTCTCCTCTCTAATTTCCAAATCTCACCTAACCACCTGTTCTTTGGATCCCATCACCTCCCAGGCTGAATTCTGAGCAGTCACTTCCCATGTCTATCCCTTGTCACAGGCTGCTCTATTGCTCCCAGCGTGGTCCCTAGGCTTGTGTGTCTAGACAACAAGGTCGCTAAATGCAGTTCCTGAGAGATCAGCCTAGAACAGCCTCATGCCCTCTGCACAAACTGAACGGCAGGGAAGAAGCCAGCAGAGTCACACCTGGAACAAGCATGCAGCCAGAGTCACACCTGGAACAAGCATGCAGCCATAGTCACACCTGGAACACGCATGCAGCCAGCAGAGTCACACCTGGAACAAGCATGCAGCCAGCGGAGTCACACCTGGAACAAGCATGCAGCCAGCAGAGTCACACCTGGAACAAGCATGCAGCCAGCAGAGTCACACCTGGAACAAGCATGCAGCCAGAGTCACACCTGGAACAAGCATGCAGCCAGAGTCACACCTGGAACAAGCATGCAGCCAGAGTCACACCTGGAACAAGCATGCAGCCAGAGTCACACCTGGAACAAGCATGCAGCCAGAGTCACACCTGGAACAAGCATGCAGCCAGAGTCACACCTGGAACAAGCATGCAGCCAGAGTCACACCTGGAACAAGCATGCAGCCAGCGGAGTCACACCTGGAACAAGCATGCAGCCAGAGTCACACCTGGAACAAGCATGCAGCCAGTGGAGTCACACATAGAACAAGCATGCAGCCAGCGGTGTCACACATAGAACAAGCATGCAGCCAGCGGTGTCACACATAGAACAAGCATGCAGCCAGCTCAGTCAGACCTGGAACAAGCGTGCAGCCACCAGCCATATCTGGAACAAGCATGAAGCCAGCAGTCACACCTGTAACAAATATGCAGCCACCAGAGTCACACCTGGAACAAGCATGAAGCTAGCGGAGTCACACCAGGAACAAGCATGCAGCTAGTGGAGTCGCACCTGGAACAAGCATGCAGCCTGTGGACTCCCACCTGGAACAAGCATGCAGCCAGCAGAGTCACACCTGGAGCAAGCATGCAGCCAGCGGAGTCACACCTGGAACAAGCATGCAACCAGCAAAATCGCACCTGGAACAAGCATGCAACCACCAGCCATATCTGGAACAAGCATGCAGCCACCAGCCAAATCTGGAACAAGCATGAAGCCAGCAGTCACACCTGTAACAAATATGCAGCCACCAGAGTCACACCTGGAACAAGCGTGAAGCTAGCGGAGTCACACCAGGAACAAGCATGCAGCCAGCAGAGTCACACCTGGAACAAGCATGCAGCCAGCGGAGTCACACCTGGAGCAAGCATGCAGCCAGCGGAGTCACACCTGGAACAAGCATGCAACCAGCAAAATCGCACCTGGAACAAGCATGCAACCACCAGCCATATCTGGAACAAGCATGCAGCCAGCAGAGTCACACCAGGAACAAGCATGCAGCCAGCGGAGTCACAACTGGAACAAGCATGCAGCCAGCGGAGTCACACCTGGAACAAGCATGCAGCCAGCGGAGTCACACCTGGAACAAGCACGCAGCCAGCAGTCACACCTGGAACAAGCATGCAGCCAGCGGAGTCACACCTGGAACAAGCACGCAGCCAGCGGAGCCACACCTGGAACAAGCACGCAGCCAGCGGAGTCACACCTGGAACAAGCACGCAGCCAGCGGAGTCACGCCTGGAACAAGCACGCAGCCAGCGGAGTCACGCCTGGAACAAGCACGCAGCCAGCGGAGTCACACCTGGAACAAGCACGCAGCCAGCGGAGCCACACCTGGAACAAGCACGCAGCCAGCGGAGTCACACCTGGAACAAGCACGCAGCCAGCGGAGCCACACCTGGAACAAGCACGCAGCCAGCGGAGCCACACCTGGAACAAGCACGCAGCCAGCGGAGCCACACCTGGAACAAGCACGCAGCCAGCGGAGCCACACCTGGAACAAGCACGCAGCCAGCGGAGCCACACCTGGAACAAGCACGCAGCCAGCGGAGCCACACCTGGAACAAGCACGCAGCCAGCGGAGCCACACCTGGAACAAGCACGCAGCCAGCGGAGCCACACCTGGAACAAGCACGCAGCCAGCGGAGCCACACCTGGAACAAGCACGCAGCCAGCGGAGCCACACCTGGAACAACATAGGAGTCTGCAGGTAGCTTTGTAGATGTATTTGCCTGATGGTGGACACAGGAAGTGCAGTACTGGGGCACAATCGCCATGGTCCTGACATCATCAGGCAACTGGAAGCAGGGCTGGGCAGGAATGTGTCACCCCCACCCCTCCCTGTACAGTATAATTCCACAATCTGACCAGTCCTGTAAACCCAGCACGTTATATATTCTGCCACTTGGATGCCAGCGGACCAAAGACCACTTTAACAACCTACAATTAATATGCAATACTGGGAATAGAAAATGAAAACCGCTTTCACCTGAGCTTCTCACACAGGTACAAAACTTCATGACAGGTGCTCATTGTGAGAATATAACACAGTTACTGTAGCACTTGCTATAAAAAAAAAAGTCAAAGGGAATATTTCTGGGAGTTTACTGCCATCATGTGGTGAACGGATGGTAATACACCATTGCTTTGCTATTTGATACACACAACACGATATAGGAAACACCATTGCCCCATGGCGCACCAAATCAGCAACCAAAAAGCAGAAAGCTAAGTTTGACAACACCATCATGGATCTAAAATGAAAGGGCGCAGACTAGAAAGTCAGTGGCGTAAATCAGGGTCTAAGGAGCACAAATCTTGCCTAATTCAACACCTCAGATTTTTTCTTGGTTATTGCTTGTTGGTATTGTCTGGCTTTATCTCGCACAAAATATCTACAGCCAACAACAGAGCTGCTCAACTCTTCCACACAGTGGAATCACTCTGCAATCCTTCCTGCCTAAAAGCCCCAACCACATTCTCTAGGGAAAGGTGTGAAGAATTCTCTGCCTTCTTCACAAACAAGGTGTCTACCATCCGTGCCAGCATTACACCAACAGAAACAATTGACCACTGGACTTTGCATACACCTACTACCGTACCACCATGGCAAGTCTTTGACACTCGGAATGAGAATTCCAAAATCTTCTTCACTCAAAGTCTCCGCCCCACTACCTGCGACCTGGATCCTGGGCCAACTGGATCCTTAATGCAGTGCCCAGAGCTGATCAGGCCAGCACTTCACAAAATCACTCAGTGCTCCTTGCAAAGTGGACTTTTACCAGGAGAACTAAAGAAAGCAAACATAAAACCCCTCTTGAAGAATACTTCAAAACCCCCCCTTTGGTCAATACTTTGTAGAACCACCTTTTGCTGCAATTACAGCTGCCAGTCTTTTAGGGTATGTCTCTACCAGCTTTGCACATCTTGAGACTGAAATCCTTGCCCATTCTTCTTTGCAAAACAGCTCCAGCTCAGTCAGATTAGATGGGCAGCGTTTGTGAACAGCAGTTTTCAGATCTTGCCACAGATTATCGATTGGATTTAGATCTGGACTTTGGCTGGGCCATTCTAACACATAGATATGTTTTGTTTTAAACCATTCCATTGTTGTCCTGGCTTTATGTTTAGGGTCGTTGACCTGCTGGAAGGTGAACCTCCGTCCCAGTCTCAAGTCTTTTGCAGACTCCAAGAGGTTTTCTTCCAAGATTGCCCTGTATGCATTTCTGATTAGTGCTCATCTTGTTCGGCCTGTGAGTTTAGGTGGACGGCCTTGTCTTGGTAGGTTTACAGTTGTGCCATACGCCTTCCATTTCTGAATGATCGCTTCAACAGTGCTCCTTGGGATGTTCAAGGCTTTGGAAATCTTTTTGTAGCCTAAGCCTGCTTTAAATTTCTCAATAACTTTATCCCTGACCTGTCTGGTGTGTTCTTTGGACTTCATGGTGTTGTTGCTCCCAATATTCTCTTAGACAACCTCTGAGGCCGTCACAGAGCAGCTGTATTTGTACTGACATTAGATTACACACAGGTGCACTCTATTTAGTCATTAGCACTCATCAGGCTGTCTATGGGCAACTGACTGCACTCAGACCAAAGGGGGCTGAATAATTACGCACACCCCACTTTGCAGTTATTGATTTGTAAAAAATGTTTGGAATCATGTATGATTTTCGTTCCTCTTCTCACGTGTACACCACTTTGTATTGGTCTTTCACGTGAAGTTCCAATAAAATTGATTCATGTTTGTGGCAGTAATGTGACAAAATGTGGAAAACTTCAAGGGGGCCGAATACTTTTGCAAGCCACTGTATGCCTGGCCACCTTTACTGGGGGGAAATATAGCTGGCTACCTATACTGGGTGCAACTAGACCTGGCTAACCTATTCTGTGGACACTGATACGTGGCTCCACGGGGGAGGTTAGTTACAGGCTGCATACAATCTAAAGGTGGCCATACACTCATCAGATTAGCAGCAGATAGATTTCTTATCTATCTGATGTGTTTAGGAACATTTTTTACTAGGAATAGAATTCCAATAGATTTCAGCTTGAAATCTATTGAAAATCGATCTGATGGCATTTTTTTGCCATCAGATTTCCATTAGGGACAATACAAAATGATATTCCATCTCAACAGATCGACCTGGATTTTCCACCCTGCCAGATCAATTGAAATAAATCGAAATCGGCCGCCAATCGGTCGATCGGTCAACCGATTTGCAATCGATCAATCGATTTTGATCGATCGGCCAGAAAATCGGCTGAGTGTATGGGCCCCTTTAATTTGCATGGAGGTGGGTGGACAGCTCTCCTGCTCTCCAGCTGTGGCTGTTAATATTGCACTGTCTGGGACACGTGTTACTGAGCGATCAGGTATTGGCTGTGCCGAGGGGGGTTAATACAACAACTGATGTCAGGCCACGCTCAGAAGGCTGGCAGTGAATTCATCACCTGTCAGTTGCTTGCGGGCGGTTGCTATGGAGATGGGAGGAGAGACAGGACCCAGTGTATGATGGAGCAGCTTCTGGAGGGAGGGTGTTGCCAACACATTGAGTGCTGCTGTGCACAGACTATCGGCCCCCTCTAGTGGCTGTGCGAGGTTTTACAATTTGCTGTTACATAGTTACATAGTGATTTTGGTTGAAAAAAGACATACGTCCATCGAGTTCAACCAGTGTAAAGTAAAACACCAGCCTGCTCCCTCACATATCCCTGTTGATCCAGAGGAAGGCACAACACCAGCCTGCACCCTCACATATCCCTGTTGATCCAGAGGAAGGCGAAAAAACCCTTACAAGGCATGGTCCAATTAGCCCCAAAAGGGAAAAATTCCTTCCCAACTCCAGATGGCAATCAGATAAAATCCCTGGATCAACATCATTAGGCATTACCTAGTAATTGTAGCCATGGATGTCTTTCAACGCAAGGAAAGCATCTAAGCCCCCTTTATATGCAAGTATAGAGTTTGCAATAACGACTCCTGTGGCAATGCATTCCACATTTTAATCACTCTTACTGTAAAGAACCCTTTCCTAAATAAATGGCTAAAACGTTTTTCCTCCATGCGCAGATCATGTCCTCTAGTCCTTTGAGAAGGCCTAGGGACAAAAAGCTCATCCGCCAAGCTATTATATTGCCCTCTGATGTATTTATACATGTTAATTAGATCCCCTCTAGGGCGTCTTTTCTCTAGACTAAATAAACCCAGTTTATCTAACCTTTCTTGATAAGCGAGACTTTCCATCCCACGTATCAATTTTGTTGCTCGTCTCTGCACCTGCTCTAAAACTGCAATATCTTTTTTGTAATGTGGTGCCCACAACTGAATTCCATATTCCAGATGTGGCCTTACTAGAGAGTTAAACAGGGGCAATATTATGCTAGCATCTCGAGTTTTTATTTCCCTTTTAATGCATCTCAAAATTTTGTTAGCTTTAGCTGCAGCGGCTTGGCATTGAATACGATTATTTAACTTGTTGTCAATGAGTACTCCTAAATCCTTCTCCAAGTTTGATGTCCCCAACTGTATCCCATTTATTTTGTATGGTGCTAGACCATTGGTACGACCAAAATGCATGACTTTACATTTTTCAACATTGAATTTCATCTGCCATGTATGTGCCCATATAGCCATCCTATCCAGATCCTGTTGCAATATGACACTATCTGCCTGAGAGTTGATGATTCTGCACAATTTTGTATCCTCTGCAAAAATAGCAACATTGCTCACTACTGCATCTACTAGGTCATTAATAAATAAATTGAAGAGCACTGGACCCAGAACAGACTCCTGTGGTACCCCACTGCTAACAGTCTCCCATTTTGAGTACGATCCATTGACCACAACTCTTTGTTTTCTGTCCATTAGCCAGTTCCCTATCCATGCACACAGACTCTTCCCCAGTCCTTGCATCCTCAACTTTTGCACCAGACTTTTGTGGGGAACAGTGTCGAAGGCCTTTGCAAGGTCCAAGTATATCACATCTACAGCATTCCCAATATCCATATTAGTATTCACTACCTCATAAAAGCTGAGCATGTTAGTCAAACAGGACCTGTCTTTAGTAAACCCATGTTGATGCTGAGAAATAAGATTATTTTCTACTATGAAGTCATGTATAGTATCTCTTAGTAACCCCTCAAATAGTTTGCATACAACTGATGTTAAGCTTACAGGTCTATAATTTCCTGGATCTGATTTTTTGCCCTTCTTAAATAATGGGAAAACGTGGGCTGTACGCCAATCCACTGGGACTCTGCTAGTTGCAAGAGAGTCACAAAAGATAAGATAAAGGGGCTTAGCTATAACTGAACTTAATTCTCTTAGGACCCGAGGATGCATGCCATCCGGGCCAGGTGCCTTGTCTATTTTTAATTTATTTAGTCTTGCCTTCACTTCTTCCTGCGTTAAGTATTTAATATTACAATTAGAAGATTGAGACTCTTTTGCATCTGTAATTTGCAACAGTGCTGTTTCCTTTGTGAAGACCGAGGCAAAGAAAGCATTTAATAACTCTGCCTTACCTTGGTCATCCACCATTGAGTTCCCACCCTCATCCTTTAGGAGTCCTATACAGTCAACCTTTCTTTTTTTAGAGTTGATGTACTTGTAAAACTTTTTTGGGTTAGATTTGATATCCTTAGCGTTTTGATTTTCAGCTTCGATCTTTGCCAGCCTAATTTCTTTTTTACAATTTTTATTGCACTCCTTATAATTGCTTAGTGCAGCCTCTCCTGTCTCCTCCTGTTTTAGGACCTTATAGGCATTATTTTTCCTCTTCATTTTATCCCTAACCTTTCTATTCATCCATAGAGGCCTTTTTTTATTCCTAGATATTTTGTTTCCATATGGGATATACATACTACAATATTGATTGAGTATAAGGCCCTGTTCACACTTGCGCTTTTGAAAAAACCGGAACGGATGTCTGGATCCGTTCCGTGCGCATCCGGATCAGATGCGTACGGTTGCACTCAGGATCCGGTCCGGATCCGTTCCGTTTGCATCCGTTTTTTCATCAGTAGGTGATCAGGTTGATATCCGGATCCGTTTTTTTTTTTTTTATAGATTCTTTATTTATCAAAGTAATATCTTAACATTTATATCATACATTGAAACAATTATTCATACATTCTAATGGCAATATAGGGATGCAATCCAATTCTTCCCTTATCACAGTGGTACCGCTTGATGTACTTATTTGACATAAGTTCCCTTATATACATTTGCTTTTTACTTTTCTCTCCACCCAACTACATCTACTCTCTTGATCTGTGGTCGAGGGTACCCCCTCCGCCCACATGAGAAAAGACCCTCTCATATGTCCAGATTGATTCCATTATTCTGTTAAACAATTCTATTCTATGTCTATCCTGTCTTTAAGTCCATCTTTACTTTATCTTCCCCTTAGATTCACCCCCCTATCCCATAAGCGTAAAATCGGTTATAAAAAGCTCTAACCTTCTTCCATACCACACCCATTCCAGTCAGCCCTTTCACCCCCTGTCACTCATACCTGAACCATGTAGGGCAGTCACAACTCACCCCGTGCCCGGGTAGGCCAGTTATCTGCCCGGCACCTCCATTTTTCCCCTTCACTTAGGTCTATTCCCCCATCCAGGACCCCCAGTCCTTACCATTTATACTACCTGTTTGAACTCATCAGAGTCTACAAACAGATTCCATTTTTCCCAAATCCTATCATGTAGTTCTTCTGTCCCCCGTGTTGATGCAATCAACCTCTCCATCCGCTGGGCATGTCCAACCTCATAAAACCACTCCCTCATGGTGGGGGCATCCGATATCTTCCAATTTCTACCAATAAGAATTCTGGCAGCGTTTATTAAATGACAGCTCAAAGTTCTACTGTAAGCCTTCACCCCCTGTTCCCCATGAAGGAGTAGCATACAGGCAGGGTCCATTCCCACCTCTTGACCCGTTATTTTAAAAATATATGTCCTTATCAGGTTCCAATAACTTTGGATCACTGGACATTCCCAGAAGATGTGGAAGTATGACCCCACCCCTTTGTGGCATCTCCAACACTCTGGGTCCACACTTGGGAACATCTTATTCAATATCTCAGGAGTTCTGTGCCATCTATTCAAGATCTTAAACCCCAACTCCTGCATCCTTGCTGAGATTGAGGACCTATATGAGAGCTTAACAATTCTATTCCACTGAGCCTCTGTGAAAATAGTCTGGAGGTCATTTTGCCATTTATTTCTCATGGTGTATGCATGGTCCTCTCCCCCACTACACAAACCATACATTACCGACAATGTTTTTTTTATTCGTCCCTCTGTTTCACATATATTTTCAAATTTTGTAAGCTCCCGCGAGAATGCCCCCTTCTTCCCTTGTGAAAGTGTGAAATAACGGAGACGCATCAGATTCCACCCATCCAGTTCCGGTATCCCCAATAAACTTCTAATCTCCTCTAACGACCTCCATTCCCCCTGCTGTATCAAGGTTCCTGCCTTTAAATCAGGGATCTGTCTCCATCCCCCTAGGTCGGTTTTTCCACACTTACTTTCTAATCTGGGGAGAGGGAGAGAGAGAGAGAGAGCCCCTCCCTTATCCCATGAAAAGTCCTGATCGTATGGTTAGATAATTCGCTGGCTGGGTGTGTACTCCTGTGTAAATATGGTAACCACACAACCTTCTGTAGGGGGACCTCTTGAGAACACTGCTCAATATCTACCCAGGCTTTCACATGCCTATGCCTATGTCTATGCCAGTCAACAATCCTTACCAGCATTGCTGCTAAATAATATTTATATGGATCAGGCACTGCCAGCCCTCCCTCCTCTCTTGATTGCCTCAGGAGATCGAACTTGATCCTGGGGACCTTGTCCAACCATATAAATCGCGTAAATTCCCTCCTAACCTCTTTAAAGAATTTAGATGGATTCGGAATAGGTAAGGTCTGGTAGAGATATAATAGTCTGGGCATTACACTCATCTTTATAACATTTACTCTTCCCAATAGGGATAACCTGATTTTCTTCCAATCTGCAAAATTCTTTTTTAGTTCACTCAAAATATTCAAATAATTCAGTCTATACATATCTCTCAAATCCGCTGTAATTTTAACCCCCAGATATACTAGACCCTCTGTCACCCATCTAAACGGGAAATTTTGCTTTATACGCTCGATCTCCCCTACTGGCAAATTAATCCCTTGTGCTTCACACTTTTCTCCATTGATTTTAAAATTTGAAAGACTCCCATATTTATTAATCTCCTTCATAAGATTAGGTAATCCTATATGCGGGCTCTTCAGGTAGAACAATAGATCGTCCGCATATGCGGCTATACAATGCTCTACTTTTCCTACCTTTAGTCCTATTATATCTTCATTGTTCCTAATATGGTTCAAGAGAGGTTCTAATGTAAGGGCAAACAACAGTGGGGACATCGGGCACCCCTGACGGGTCCCGTTACTAATCTTAAAGGGGAGGGATAATTCACCATTAATTTTTATCCTGGCAGATATACCTCCATATAGGGCCAAGATCCAAGCTCTCATCCGATCTCCTAAGCCAATGTGCGAGAGAACTGCCCTCATAAAGATCCAGCTGACCCTGTCAAATGCCTTCTCGGCGTCTGTTGACAAAAGCATGACAGGGTCAGCTGTCCCCCTGGCCCACTGTGCTAAATCTATTGTTCTTACCGTGTTATCACGTGCCTCCCTATTTGGTATGAACCCCACCTGGTCCACATGAATCAGCTCCTCAAGCCACGGGGAGATCCTATCTGCCAGTATTTTCGCATAAACCTTCAGGTCCACATTTAATAAAGAAATCGGCCTATAACTAGCACAGGCTGAGGGGTCTTTCCCCTGCTTGTGGATGACTGTAATATGAGACTCTAATGAGTCCCTACTCATTCTATTCTGGGTCCCCCCGTGGCTCACCAGCGAGTTCAACACTAAGACCCAGTGGGGTTCCAATACCTGCAAGAAGCACTTATAATAATCCAAAGAGAACCCATCCGGGCCTGGGGCCCTACTACTCGACATCCTTGATATTACTCTCTTAATTTCTATACATAATTTCTATATATAATTGGCTCCTCTAATGCCTCAATCCCCACCTGAGGTATCCTTCCCATCCCCGATGATTCAATATATTGTTTTATCTTTTCCCACTGTTTCCCATTTTCTCCACACTGTTCCCCTGGATTCAAATTGTACAGCCTCTCATAGAATGATCTAAAAACTTTTGCTTGTGCAGTATTCCCATAATGCTTTTCCCCTTTATTATCACAAATAAATGGAATATAATTTGCTGTTTGCTGTGTCCTTAACGCTCGAGCCAGCATTTTCCCAGTCTTGTTACCATACTCATAGAATGTTCTTTTACACCTCTGCGCTGCAAAATGGGCTCGCCTAAAAAGAAGGGCCTTCAATTTTTCTCTCTCTACAGTTAGCTCTTGTAGTATCCCATTCCTTACTGTATTTTTATGTTGCTTTTCTAGGCTTGTAACCCTCTCAAGAGCCTCAGTGATCTCTCTCTCTCTCTCCCTCTTCACCCTTGCGCCTTCCTTAATCAACAATCCTCGTATCACACATTTGTGTGCTTCCCACACCGTAACGGGAGACACTCCGGACTGCTCATTATCCCCAAAATAATTCTCTATCTCTTTACCCAGCATGCTCACATATTCCTCCCTACTCAGCAAGGATGCATTTAATCTCCATGTGTTATTTCTTCTCCCTCCCCCCCTGCAACCCACCTCCAGCGACACTGGCGCGTGGTCCGAGATTGAGGCCACGCCAATGCTTGAATCCATCCTCTCTGACAGGAGGTCATGGGACACTAAAAAATAATCCAGCCGTGAGTATGATCCGTGGGGATGTGAAAAAAACGTATAGTCTTTTTCCTTTGGGTGTTGGATACGCCACACGTCTACTAGCTGATTTTTCACTAGAGCCTGTCTAATCTTACGTATCGCCCCCAGAGTACTTACCGATCTTCCTGAAGAGGAATCCATTGAGGGGTCAAGGACGACATTAAAGTCCCCTGCCAGTATCCATGAGCCCTCTGCAAAGCCATTCAATCCTCTTAGGGACTCCATTATAAAAGCCCTCTGCCCTATGTTAGGTGCATATATTGTGCCCAATGTCAGTTTTTGGGAATTAAAAACCCCTTTAATCGCTAATAATCTCCCCGTTCCATCTTGATATTCCTCTATTTTTTCTATTTTTACTTGTTTAGAGATTATTACTGCTACCCCTTTTGTTTTGCTTTCCTGGGAATTGCAATAATAAGCAGTTGGGAATCTCCCATTTGTAAGTTTAGGGTGATCATTTCCCTTCAGATGTGTTTCTTGCACAAATGCAATATGGGCACGCGATCTATGCAAAAACTGTAGGAGTGAGGACCTTTTTTCGGGTATATTCAGGCCCTGGGCATTTAGGGAAACAAACCTAAGGCGGTTCTCGTTTCCGGAGATATCTATTGCTGTCCTCTTTATTATCTGGAGGTGCCCGGCAAGTGTCCCCCCCGGCACCGGCGCAGCCGACTCCCCACATGGTTACCCTCTTTCGCTCCTCTCCCACTCTCATATCTTCCATAACACTCAATTCCACCCTTACCAACAACCATTCAACCATCCATCCCCTTCTCTTTGTTGTCACACCCCAACAAACTCTTTTCCGTGGATGCCATCCACTGGGTCCTAAATAAGACCCACCGAGATCCATAGTCTCTCTGAAGGTCCCCAGTGACCTTCAATCAGGGCCAATCTTTTGGCCTAAGGAGGAGGAGTGAACTGCGTTCAGACCCAGGCGCCCCCCTCCCCCCCTTCCCATCAGACCCATAGCTAAGCGAAACAGAACAAGAAAATCCGGGAGAAAAAAAAAAAAAAAAAAACACACCCTGCTCCTCACAACTCAGTCTATATCCTCACCTGCCCCCTAGCCCCCTCCCCCTCTTCCGTTATCTCCAGGACATGAAAATACCGCCACCCTATTTCTCCCCCAACACTCATATCTATCCCTTTTTTTTTATGGTGCTAACAATACTTTCAACCAACATTGAATTTTTCCCCATTTTCATCCATATCTACAAAAACAGCAAGATTAAGCATATGTGATTTCCCTCTTTCATTTATTTAGCTCTGCATCTCAGTATCCACCTTCACCCTACCCCCTCCCCCCAATTACTTTGTTTTCCCGTGAATCCCCACAAGTGTATCCGCCCCCCTTCAAACGGCAGGCATCGTGCACACCCATAGGGAGCGCACCATGTCTATCCTTCTCCCTTTATATTCATAGTAATAGCAGTGCTCCACATTTCAATTACCTAATAATACATTTCTATTCCATTTTCCCTTAGGTTCCCGTGGGTAAGGCCGCCCCCCGCCCAACGGTGAGCGGCCTCACCCACGGGAAATCTCCCGTGTTCAAGTGTCAATCCCACTGTATAATCACATTAACACATAGTCAGTGTTCAATATTCCAAGTGCATAACTATGTTTTTTCCACCACTTATCTCACCTAACCCTACTAACTCCTCATGTGACCCATATCTCGCGCCACGCGCCGGGGGGCGCGCCCGCCCGCCACCGGTCTCCACACTTCTCCTTCCAGCCGGCGGCGAGCGGGCCCGCCCCCCCGCACGGGGCCGGATCCGTTTTTAAAGAGATACAGACTATATAAATTCTTGGGGTCTGGGAGGTCTGCAGAAGCCCTGGGGTCATTGTTGGAGACAGCCTGACGTGTGGAGACCATCCTTGGATATAGAGACTGCAGTTTGGACCATGGATCCAGTGTTTTTGTACTCATTTTACCTGGGAATTGTCTCCTTTTTGTTTTTTCCTTATACTATGTGGGAAGAAGGCGTGCTCCCGCAGGAGATGGTGGGGGCACCAGGCAGGTAGCTGCTGCACCTGTAGAATCAGGTCCTCAGGTGTGTAGGGCCTCACCTCTTCGTCCGTCATGCTGCCAAATATCTCCAGCCACAAGTCACTGCTGCTCCACTCCTCAAACGCTGGGCCCATAAAAACGCATAGGAAGTGGGTAGAACGTCCAGATTTTTTATAGCCAGTGTGTTGCCTCCTTTCCGTTTCTCATTGGTTCAGCTGTGCGGATGGTGCAGTCAGGATCCGGTTCGGGTGCGGCGGCCGGATCCGACGTACATGAAAAATAGAGCAAGTTGGAAAAGTGTCCGGAGTCCGGATCCGGTCCGCATGGAACGGACAAGTATGTACGCATCCATAGACTATCATTGGATTGCCAAACGTCCGTTCCGTTTGTACAGTATACATTCTGGATCCGGTCCGGAAAATCCTGACTGCTAACGCAAATGTGAACCCAGCCTAAGTTTAAAAGCTTGCCATTTCCCTTCAGTGTCCTCCCCTTGTAGTACATTATCCCAGTTCACCAAACTTAGTGCCTGCCTAATTTGATTGAACTTTGCTTTTCTAAAATTCATAGTTTTAGTGGTCCCGCTGCCCCGTGGCCTATCCGTCACCAGATCAAACGTTATCATGCTGTGATCACTATTTCCCAAATGTTCTTGAACCTGCACATTTGATACATTATCTGGTCTATTAGAAATGATCAGATCCAGTAACGCATTCCCCCTAGTTGGTTCCGTTACCATTTGAGTCAAGTAATTGTCCTATAGTGCAGCCAGAAATCTGCTGCTTTGACCAGAGTGGGTAGCCTCAATACTCCACTCAATGTCTGGAAAGTTGAAGTCGCCCATAATTATGACCTCATTTTTACCTGCAGTTTTTTCAATCTGCTGTAGTAATCGCAGTTCTGCAGCTTCATTAATAAGAGATGGCCTGTAGCATACCCCAATAAGCAATTGGCAACTTTTATTTCCACCATGAATATTTACCCAAACGGACTCCACATCTTCGCAATCTTCCTCCATCTCATCGTTGAGGACAGCTGTAAGAGAACTCTTAACAAAGAGACAAACCCCTCCACCTTTTTTCCCTGTTCTATCCCTCCTAAACACATTGTATCCTTTTAAATTAGCTATCCAGTCATGGCTTTCATCCATCCATGTCTCGGTTATTCCCATGTCATAGCCTCTGTCATTCAATTACTCCATCAGACAGGCGTTTCGGGCCATCCTAGGTCCTTTCTCAAATCCTGACAGACCCACACTAACACAAGATTGCTAATCTCAATTATATAAAGTCCAAAAGAGGACCACATAGAGAACTACTGCTTAGCATAAATGCATATTCATAAGAGGTAAACCCACCAATCAGAGACCAAGTCCCATATATTAATGGTAAATGACCCTTATAGTGACCATGATACCATCCACAGTGTATACATGAAAACCTATATGTCATGGACACTCACCAATAACATCCCACTTGTATAAAATACCAGGGAAAATCGTTAATATAAGGCTCACCGTGTCCACGTCCTGTCAATGAAGTACAAACAGAGGTGACCAATCCAAATTCAGCCTACAACGTCCGTGCAGGAACTGATCCTAACTGGGGCCAATCAGGAGCGCCCATCCGCATCATCCGCGTCCCCATTGGACATAACTTTATGTGAAAATTCGCCTTGAGGCCAATAAGCTACGGCCTCTATTGGTCCCAAAAAGGCACCAATAAGAACAGCGCCGACGGCGTCCGCCAAATCCGCAGTCTTATGGAAAGGGACACGATAGCCTTTGTCATTCAGAATGAACTCTAGTTCGTCTATTTTATTTGCAAGACTCCGAGCATTGGTTACCATGCACTTTATATTTTTACCACCACATTTACCAATTTTGTTTACATGAAACGGGCTACTTGAAGTTTTACCAACCTCCTTAATCTTTACACTGTCCCCACCCCCCTCTCCACCCCCCATAATATTAGGCTCCCACTGTCTTTTTACCTTATCTTGTCTACGTATTGAGACCTTATCCTCCCGCCTCCCCCCAGATCCTAGTTTAAAATCTCCTCCAACCGTTTAGCCATCTTCTCCCCCAATGCAGCTGCACCCTCCCCATTAAGCTGCACCCTCCCCATCCTTGAATCCCTCCACTGGCTTCCTATCCAGTCCAGAATCAGATTCAAGATACTGTGTCTGACCTACAAATCAGTCCACAAAACCTGTCCAACCTACATTTCCGATCTTACTCAGAGGTACACACCTAGCCGCTCACTCCGCTCTTCCAATGAACTTCGCCTAACCGCCCCCCGCATCACCCAGTCCCATGCACACCTCCAGGACTTCTCGAGCTGCTCCAACACTATGGAACTCCCTACCTCCACCCATTAGGGCAGCCCCCTCCTTCAACATCTTCAAGAAAGCCCTCAAAACTCACCTTCTCACTCTGGCCTACTACCCCTCACAAGTGCTCAAAACCCACAGCTGAACTCTGGTCCCCTACCTTTCGAGTCCTTACCTCTCCCTCTAGATTGTAAGCCTTTGGGCAGGGTCCTCCTCCTTTTGTGTCCTACCTGATCATGCACCTCCATTACTGTGCACCCATGCTATGCATCTGAGTGAACCTAACTTGCCTAATCTCCATGCTCCCATCCAGTGACTGGCTAAGCATTACCTTGTACTCATACTGTGCTGTGTGATCTGGTCTTTCTTGTATTCCTGTATTGTCATATTGCTGTATGTGACCCCTAAATATTGTCTGTAAGCTAAACTAATGTCCAGCGCTGCGTAATATGTTGCCGCTTTATAAATACAATAAATAAACATATATAGACATAGTGATCACAAAGGCAAACCACGTAATTACAGGGCCTCGCCCCCTAATTGTCATACATAGATGGTCAAATACAATACATATGCATTTCTGAATGAGATACAGTACTGTGTAATCCTATTCACTTCAGCATCCCAGCACATCCAGATTATAGACTGTATAAGTGCAGTCTAAACTATGAAAATCGCGCCTCAGCTCGTCTATCAGCCGTTAGGCTGACATTACCGATGTCCCGGCGCACGTTGCCATGGTAACGCCTCTGCACAACCCCATGGATTGTTCACCACCAATGGGGAGCGACAGCGGGCGTCATTGCATGATGACGCTCGCCGCCTCCCCAATCAGCTCAAAGACGGACTCCCGAGGTAGCGGGGCGTGGCTAGGAAAGTCAGCCGCGCCTCCCACATGGCCCTAAAGCCCAATCTACACGATATTCTTTGTACGATTCGATTACGATTCTATTTACGATCCGATTAAATCTGACATGTCCGATCGGGATTCGATTAGATTCAATTAGATTTGCCATTCGAATCATGATCGGACATGTTGGATTTACTCGAATCGTACATAGAATCGTATCGTGTAGATTGGGCTTAAGGCTCTCATTCGCTAGTGGGTGCAGTAAGATCCACCAAGAGGTAGACCGAGAGCCCTAGACCAAGACCAGGATCAAAACCTAACGCCAACCCCGACTCTGACGTTTATACTGAGAACCCCTCATCAGATAGGCCGATTCACATCTGCGTTCTGAGCCAAAAGGATCCGGTGAGCACATCCGGTCTCCGCTTCACCGGATCCGGATGGCTCAGTCCGTGGCCTGGTTCACATAGTGAAAACGGATCTGATCAATGATTGATCGGATCCGTTTTCACTCAGAAGAGCCGTGAGACCAGAAAACGCAATCGGTTTCCTGAACCGATTGCCGTTGATGTGCCAGATCAGAATCTTATGTCTATGGATACCAGGCAGTCAAGCCTGGGGGTCTCTGTTGTTTTCATAGGTGTTAGCAGAGTTCTTTTCATGAGAGCCAAGTATGCTCTCTGATAAAGCCTGTGTGGTTAATTAACTTGATCAAAAGAGTCTCTTTCCTGGCCAGTGACACCGAGGCGTGAAAGCTCTCCAGCAGTAAGCCCCACATGGCAAGTGGTACTGCCTTTTGAAGAGACAGAATAAACTCAGCATGAGACCAGACTGCCTGACTCCGTCAGAAGCAGAGAGAAAATGAAGGCTGTATATGATTATTTTGCCTATTTACGGAATACCGTATCTAGGATAGTTATGAGAGTTGTATCATTGGGTTTGTAGGGTCTTGCTGAACCTTTTGATACCAGTCTTGAGGGGCAAGGCGTACGCTACAACCAAGTTATTAAACTTCTCAGGAACTGGACCCTCTACCCTAATCAAGTCTGATGTCATAGGGATTTTCATAATCTGAGGAATATTAATCAAGTTATCAGCGCAAATGTGGCAGTTATCGGTTTTGAATTACAGCGTTTTATAAGTTTAAACCTTGATCTCTCTCCGAGGGAATGAACTGTGATTGGTTAGTGAACCGGAGGGGGCTGGCTTTGTTCCACCCCCAAAACTAGCTTCCATAAAACCACGGTGCATACAGGGAGGGGCATTCCTCCAATTCCATCTCCATGTTAGCCTGCTGCTGCCTTAAGGACGGGCAGCGGCCATCTTGTCTGAACTTTGGCTCCTGAACTGAAACTAAGAACTGCACGCGTTTTCCCAGAAAGGACATATTTCGACGAATTTAGGTATTTTCTCCCTTTTTATTTTTTACTGCGCTACTAATGTTTCTATAATTGTTGATTTCAATGATTTTCTGTATATATTAATTATGTTGCATTAATAATAAACGACTAAAAAGTTTTTATTTGTTCAGCTACACCTGCTATTCAGCCACACAAAGAATTCTAGCTTCTGAAGAGTCGCTACTATTGTTGATAGCTAGACAAAATAGAGTGTGTTTAACCGTTTTTATTTGCAGGTATTAGTCTCAGTATTGTTAAGGTAGCCATACACTGGTCGATTTGCCATCAGATTCGACCAACAGATAGATCCCTCTCTGATCGAATCTGATCAGAGAGGGATCGTATGGCTACCTTTACTGCAAACAGATTGTGAACCGATTTCAGCCTGAAACCGTTCACAATCTGTTGTTGTGGTGGTGGTGCTGCCGCCGTACCCCCCGCCCGCATACATTACCTGCTCCGCCGGCGCGACTCCAGTCCCCAGGTCTCCGCTGTCTTCTCCGCTCTGGTCTCCAGGTCCGGCATGCTTTACTTCTTCCTGCCCGGCAAGAAGTTTAAACAGTAGAGCGCCCTCTACTGTTTAAACTTCCTGCCGGGCAGGAGGAACTGAAGCATACCGGAGACCAGCGCGGACACGGAGCAGCGGTGACCAGGGGCAGTCGTGCCGGCGGAGCAGGTAATGTATTGCCGCTCTATTGCGTCAGTCGTCGGGCACTCGAATGCCGCTAGCGACGCACTCCCTACCCGCGGGTGATCGCCGGTAATTTTGCGCACAGGGCGATCGATGGGATCGGACGAAATAGATCGAAATTCGGCGAGTAGCGCGAACGATTGTCAGCAGATTCGATCCCAGTGATCGAATCTGCTGTCGAAACGGCCGCAAATCGGGCCAGTGTATGGCCAGCTTTAGAGCTCCTGAGTCCTACCCTTCTGTAGGATGGTGGCAGTTCTACCCTGAAATAGTGTGTAAATTGTATTACCGTAACTCACAAGCTCCCTTCTAGTTGATCTTCTGCCAAAATCCCAGCAGTTTCTGCACACCGATTGCAACCACAGATTGCATGGTCTGTGTGCTAAAACCGATTGGAAGGCATTGTGCAGTCCGGCCACTAGGGGGCTTGTGATGATACCTAATCTTCCATAGCAGCCGGCGGTAGAGGTTTCCTCTTCGACTACACAGCACGTCATGTGACTAATCACATGATACTTCATGTAGTCACATGACGCGGAAGACGACGGAAGCCTCTACCGCCGGCTGCTATGTAAGATTAGGTATGTATAAACCCTCCCTCACCCACCCGCCCGCCGCTGCACCCTCCCCTCACGTCGCTAGATTTGCATCGGCCCATGCCCCCATCCCCCGGGGAACGGTCCATTTCTTCACTAGTGTGAAGAAACGTTCCGTTTCCCATTGCCCCAATGCTGCTGCATTTTTTTCTGGAAAATGAGGACCTGCAGCAATTTTTAGGTCCGGGGACCGGAACGTATCCGTACCAACGGACGCATGTGAATGGATCCATAGGTTAACATTGGATCCATTCACAGCCGTTCCGTTTGTACAGTATACGTTCCGGTTACGTTCTGGGAAAAAACGCTAATGTGAACCGGGCCATAGTGACACCCCAGGTCCCTCTGGGTTTCAGGGGGAGGGAAAAGGAGGCGACACAGGAGGGGTAAACCCAAGTTTTGGTGTGTGTTGGAAGAGGGGTAAACTTATATGGCAAATATATCCCTAACTCCATATTTTAACTGGAAAAGTTGGGGTGTCGTCTTATACGCCGGAATATACGGTATGTAACTACTGTATGTAACACCATTATGGACCCCCGCTATGGGAGGTTCATTTAAAATCAAACGTCCTGCTGTTCAGGTTGCAGGACATGTATTTGGGACACACAGAGCTCTACAGGCTATACCAGGGCCCCTTGCCTGCCATCAGGTATCAGGGTGAAATCCTTGGGGCCACTGACGCACCTTACACTGGAGCAGTGGGTCCCACCATTACCCAGCCTCATGTGGTGCGAGTATGCAGGCAGTTCCTAGATGAAGGTATTATACCATTGACTGCCTCGTCCAAATTTTTGGAGCGCTCCCGGAAAATTCAATGGCTGCAGGGCCAAGTCACAATCACTCCTGGACCAGCGTTTAAAATGGGCGGTACTTCGTGATTCGGAAATTACAATTGGTTTGCAAAATTATGAAGCTGCTAGTAGTGGGCCCTGGGGTCTTCCAGCTGAGGCATGCAAGACCGTTTTCCCAGTGAAGCAAGGTGGGGAGGGGGAGAAAGAGATGGGGGGTGAGAGCCGAATGAGATGGAGGAGGGAAGAGGGTATGAGAGAGACATCGGTCTGGGCCAACATTACTATATAATCAGAGGCAGGCCCGGATTACATCACAGGAACCTATAGGAACGGATGTTCTAGATACCTAGACTTTGCCCTCCATGAACCTACAAACCCCCACTGAACTGTACTGCAAGTATGCGGGTTGTCCCAGCTGTGAGATCTCCCTTACTTCCCTTGCCTGTCACAGGTAGCTACTGGTGCCCCTTAGTATTAGGTAGCCAGAGGTACTCTCAGTAAAAGTGAACCAGAGACGAAGCACACTCATGTATTTTACCGTATATATTAGTGGGAACATTAGAGAAGACACTTACCCTGCTCTCTGTTTCATCCTTCACTGCTCAGCCTGCTTCTTATCAGCCCTGATAATATCCCCGACTGAGCATTCACTCTAGCTTTGCTATAATGATTCAGCTAGAATGATTCCTGAGCAGAGCCACAAGGGGGCAGGCTTGGGCTTGAAAAGACATCAGAGGACACAGATTCAGCTATGATTCCTGAGCAAAGCCAGACTGAATGCTCAGTAGGGGATTTTATCAGGGCTGATAACAAGCAGGCTGAGCAGTGAAGAATGAAACAGAGAGCGGGGTAGGTGTTTTCTCTAATGTTCCCACTGATATATATGGTAAAATACATGAGGGTTCTTCGTCTCTGGTTCCCTTTAAGTAGCTAGTGGTGCCCCAAACTGAAGGGAGAACTCATTACTGGAATGCTGAGAGCAGGGTGAGTAACCTCTAATTTACACTCTGCTTGGAACTCTGCATAGGGAAGGAGGGAGGGAAGCACTAGGGGAGGGGAATGAGCCGCCTTTCCGTTATCAGGCGCCTGTAGGCACATGCCTACAGCACCTTATGGTAAATCTGGCCCTGATCAGAGGCATGCCAGTATCTTAAGTGGACCTGAACTCTTGCACAGGACAGAAGGAAAACAGAGAAACACACCCTGTATGTGTTTAAAGAGTTTAGCCTGTTTAATTCCCTCTCATTTGTGTCTACATTGGTACCCCAATGTAATGTTCAACTGTGAGCCCATTGCCTGGAAGCGGGCCTTCGTGCCCCTCTCTGCCCCGTGCTCTTGCATGCCCCCGCATAGCAACTTGTGCACATGCCCACTTAGTTACCAGGATGTTTCAGGCTGCTCTGCAGGATGTAGAGGACAACTTAGCACGTGCCAGAGGAAGAGAAGACCCTTCACTTCTGGGTGACTGGCTCCCACCAGAGAGCAGACAGAAGAAAGGTAGCATGGGAGTGTTTGCACATCTTTGTGCACCGTTTCGTGTTTGCTTCACTAAAGGGGCCCATACACTTAACGATTTTCCCGCCAATATTCAGCATATTCGATCACTGTGATCGAATCTGCTGTGAAATTGTTGCGCAAACGCTGACCGAACGATCGATTTCCGTCCAAAATCGATCGTTCCCATTGATCCGTCCGTGCGGAAGATTTTGCTCAATCGCCGGCGGGTCGAGAGTACGTCGATAGCGGCGTACGAATGTCTGACGACCGATGCTAGCGGCAATACATCACCTGTTCCGCCGGCGCATGTCCCCACTCTCCGCTGTCCCTTTTCCGCAATGGGCTCCGGCTGGCTTCACTTACTTCCTGTCCCGACAGGAAGTTTAAGCAGTAGAGCGCCCTCTACCGTTTAAACTTCCCCCGGCAGGAAGTAAAGTGAAGCTGGAGGAGCCCAGAGTGGAGAAGAGACAGCAGAGACCGGATCAGGTAATGTATGCAGGGGGGGCGGCAGCAGGTCCAAAGATTGTGAATCAGTTTCATGCTAAAATCGATTCACAATGTGTTTGTAGTAGAGGCAGATATACGTTCCCTCTCTGATCAGATTCGATCAGAGAAGGATCTATCTGTTGGTCGATCTGATGGCAAATCGACCAGTGTATGGCTACCTTAAAGGAATACTATCGATGTATGCATTTATTTTTAAATGCTGTATGTTGTAGCACACATCAGGGCAAGTACTAGGAGCAATTTGATTCCTCACACAGCTGTTCCTCTCAGCTGTAAAATCCTCCATCAGTTTTGGCGTCAGTGTTGGATACAAAATGTATCTAATACTGAGGCTCCCAGAGGGCTAGACCATGTCTCTGCACAGGGGAGTTGCTATCAACTCCTCAGTTTATACTTTAATTATCACCTTGCTGAAAGAATCTTATTGATATGGTGGTAAGGGGTTAACGATTCTAGCAATGTGTGTTTTTTATCTTTGCTTCTCTTGACTGATAAAGATACTAATAATGCTAATTGTAGACAGTGGTCTGCCCCTCTCAGCAGCTTGTAAAGTGGATGCAGCCTGGAGTGAATCGCCTCAAGCAGGCAGCCAGTCTGAGTGTAAACACAGACTAGTGTTATAGCTAGTTATATTCCAGCAATATTACAGCTCATTTAGTTACCTGTTACCACCTTAGATCAGCCTGTTTCTCCTCATGTCTCCTGCATGCTGTGAGTGACACAGTGAAATATATTTGTGAGCTGTGTGACAGAGTAACCAAGCAGCTCAGGGTGACCCAAACTACTATGAGCTGTGTGAGAAATGAATTTTTAAGCAGGGATAGTGAGAGAGACCTGGGTGAATAAATAAAGTGCCCCTAGCACTAGTGGTAATGTGTACACTAATATAGAGTATTAAAAAAAAGTTGTTTCCATCAATGGTATTCCTTTAAGTTATGCATCACTTCTGGTACTCTTTAAGGAAAACAAAGATACCACTTAAGGGGAATATGAAGTGAAAACAAAGATATGAGACAATGGCCCATATGCAATTCACTTTTTCTGTTAAGTTTTCTCCTAAGAGATAATTTTTCATATTGTATTTAGAATAACTTTTCAGCACTTCGCAATTGAAAAAGTACCAAAAAGTAAGTGGAAAAGTACTAAAGTACTATCAAAACTATTTTTAGTATTTGCTTGCTGGTAGTTTAAAATGCATTTTATTAACAAGTTTGAAAATATCACCTAGTGCAGGCGTCAGGAAACTTTTTGGCTGAGAGAGCCATATATGTCACATATTTTAAAATGTAATTCCGTGAGAGCCATACAATATGTTTCAAACTGGTACAGTAGGGCTCACATCCCTGTTGCCATGGTGATGTGTACGCAGTTGATCCTCCGGGCAGTGGAAGTGTCAGACACGGCTTCAGCTTCTCTTGGGTTTCAGCAACATCAGCAATTTCCCCGAGAGCCTGACAGGAGAAATACCGACTAACAGCTTGTACAATTACAGTAGCTAGCTGACTTGGGGGTTGATTCACTTTGTGGGACGAGATCCCCGCACTTTGGCCCAATAGGGTGCCTGTCAAGTGACAGACAGCCTATTGGGCCAATCAAAGTGTGGGGATCTCGTCTTACTAAGTCACTGGACCTGACAGGGCCCACAGTGGGACAATTGGAGCAGCCATTCATTTTGGGGGGGAAGTGCGAGTAAGTTAGTAGTGCATGCTACAGCAGTAGCGTTACTACTTTGAAAATGTTACTTGCGCTGCCACACTAAGCTGTGCTGCTTGAGCAGCACAGCTTAGTGAGTCAATCCCTACTGATTTGTATGTGAGCCAGATGTAGCCATCAAAAGAGCCACATCTGCCTCCCGAGCCACAGGTTCCCTACGCCTGACCTAGGAGAAAACTTGGGAGAAAAAGTGAGTTGCATATTGGCCAATGAATTGTGTGTGTGGTACAGCTAAGAAATCAAACATTACTAGACAGGGCGGTGAAGTCAGTACAAAAAACCTCCGACTCCAGGTACCCAAAATTGCTCCGACGCCTGGTACACACCATGTCATGTCCCATCAGATAGATGGATCGCTGGATCATTTCTGACAGATCCGATCGTTTTTTTTGGAAATTAGATTAGTTGGAAATGATCTATTCGACCCATCTATCTGACAGGAAATTGCATGAGGTGTATCAGGCTTTAGTCTTATTCTTACCAGGGCTGTGGAATTGGAACAAAAATCATCCGACTCCTCCGTTTATTGGAACCACCGACTCCAGGTATCCAAAGTTGCTCCGACTCAACAGCCCTGTTAGTAGCAAAGATAGGAGTCTCATATTGTTTCCAGCACAAGAAGAGTTAAGAAACTTCTCTTGTTATCTATGCAAAAGATCTTCTCTGACTACAGTGCTATTTTCTGAAGCTCTTCTATATCAAAGAAACAGTAATGGAAACTTCAGATAAGATTTTACTGCAGTCAAGTTCAAAGGGTCATTAGCTCTGCTCCGCTTCATAGTTTCAATTACAGTGTGTCGTTTTTAAACTGCAAATATTAAAGAATGATGCAATGTTATAAAAATAAGCTATATACCTGAAAATAAAAATGAGATTTTTTTTTGCTACTAATTATCCGTACTACACATACAATATTCATTGTAACTTTTTTTCCTCTTCAATGTCACTTAAAGCACAAGTACACTGACATTTCAGGCAAACAGACAACACACACATCAGATAAACACTGGACACAGAGTTGGTTTGAAGTTAAAAAATATAATTGATATGCAAGACATTTCAGTGGATCTGGGTAAATTCCATTACTTCCCTGGGGGTGTATATAATCATTTTATTTTCTCATTTCATACCTGACATCATGGTACGGACCCTGCAGAGTATTCTGGTTATTTCAATAAATCCTATTCAGCAATACACAGCGTGGACATGACCTGAACACCCTGTATTAATACAAAACACTGCTATGTGCCATGGATGCCATGACTCGGCCTGTCCCGTGTGCTGTACACCACTGCCCCCTCTGGTAGAAAACGGGTGGTGGATTTAAAGGGTCACCCAATCAGAATCTGCTATTGAAATCTTGGGTAGATGACACCGAGTCATATAGCCTACCAAGCTTCTTACCCCTCCAGGAATGCTGGGAATCCATTTACTGAGAGGGGAGGACCAAATGTAATTCATAATACATTTTACATTGCTGCAAATGCTATGAGAGTTTTAAGACTCCTCCCATTACAAGTCCAGACACCCAAGACACGGAACAGACTGCCCAGAGCTGGCCAGAGAAGCACCAAGACCAAGGGTGAGAATCCGATTACACTCCTGCCTCCCTGGCCTATCCCTCCGTAACAGACTCCTACGTCCGCAGTGCCGCCAGGAGACCAGTCTTAAACCTACTAATATAAAAATAAAACTATGGGAGCAAAAGAGGAGATGTTTGGCAGGGACCCACATCTAAAATCAAAATCGCTGACGGCTGCGTTTTTCAGCGCGATTTTTTCCCCCTCCCGATGCTCCACTCCGCACTACTATTTTGTACAAACCACTTTGTAAGCGCTTCTGCGGAGCAACTCCGTTTTTTCACTTCCTGACATCAGTCAGGAAGTGAACTCTTTCACCCGGATATGAATAAATACAATATATTTATTCATAGCAGCGCAATCGCCAGATAAAGCGATTTGTGAACGTTTTGCGCATTCCCTACACCTTCCATTGAAGCACAATCACCCCGAAAATGGTACACGCAGCGCTTTGCTGAGCGGCCAGCAGACCCAACGCGCTGATATGAACTATCCCATAAGGATTCATTGCACTAGCAATTTCAGGGCGTTTTTTAATATGGGGCCATATGCAATTCACTTTTTCTCTTCAGTTTTCTCCTAGGAAATAATATTTCATCTTAGATTTAGGATAACTCTTCAGCACTTTGCAATGCGCAACTACCAAAAAGTACTGCCGAAATTATTCTGAGTATTTTTTTTGCTTGCTTATGATTTAAGGCATTTTAGGCTAGTTCAAAGCCTGGTACACACAAGACCACATCGGCCTAGCAGGTTACTTCTGATGGTGTTGGCTGACAGGCTGTAAGCGCTCATGTGCGCTGAGCTGATGGGCGGGTATTGTCCCATGAGAGGGGGCGGGGTACTATGGAGAGGGGGTGGGGTACTATGGAGAAGGGGGCAGGGTACTATGGAGAAGGGGGCGGGGTAGAGAAGCAGGAAGCTTTCCACAACAAGGAGTAAAGCCATCATATTTTAGGGTTTATTAGGGTGAAGTGTTGGGGGGGTACGATAATACCGGCATGCCCTTTACTGTGACCTCAGCAGGAAGCTGCCCACCCATATCTGGTATGGCTACGACAAACCCCAACTAACTGTCACGTAAAGCTTGTGGAGCTGGAGGACTGAGGCGTTTCTGCGCACATTGCACTAAGATGATGTGCAATCTGCAGCGGAGTGACAGGTAGAAATATAAGGCATATAACAGCAGCTTGACCCACATTCTTGCTCAGTCCATAAGGAACCGCAGAGCAACCTCCAGCCAAGGTAAAGCAGAGAAATCCATTTTGGGTGGGACTTTTTTTGTTTTTTTAAGGCTAGCTCAGTGTTTGCAATTATTTTGCTTCTTGCGTATCCAGCCTAAGGGGGGCATGGTACAGCAGAGGAGGCTAAACGCCCAAAGGGACTATAACGTGGCCTTCAGTACCAGCTCCATGGCATAGCAGAAATAAACAAATCTATTTAAGGCGTTACTCAACAGGTCAATCTTCAGATCATTCAAAACAATATGCATTATCTGGGCTCCAAGCTCAGTTTCCTCTTGAAACAGCCACAGGCTATCCCTTGACCTCTGATTTCAACGCGCCAGAAGACTGAAGTCGTCTACACCGTTTCCATATTAGCTTTCTCCACTAACAGGTGGAAGATGCAACTGAACACCAAACAGAGGTTTGGCGGAAACCATCAAGAGGGTAACTTGCATCTGATTCAAGAGATGACTTAGCCGTAACCAGAAACAACATGGCTAGATCAGGAAACATTTTATATACGCCGTTGACACAGTTTCCAAATATAAACATCCTCTTTATGTCTAAGGGAGCATTAGTTCGAAAAAAACAGCATACTCCGCCATCGTTCTCGACTGTCACTCGGTCGCTATAAAGTCCTCGTATTGCTTCAGAGAGGCCAGAATTAAAAAAATAATGCAAATTCATTTCAATCTCACCACTTGGCTTTTAGGAGGAAATAAAATGCAAATTGATAAAACAAACTGTTAAAAAAAGGTTTCGGTTTTTTTTTGCTGAAATTGTAGCTAGAATCATTGTTTAAAAATATGGGAAGGAGAAAAAAAATTGAACGTTTTTCTCAACAAAAAAAAAATTAAACTTAAAAATCACCCTTTCACCAGCAAAAAATAAAAATAAAAAACACAAAACAAAAACCCTATAAATATTTGCCACCATACTGCGCCAAGATCACACACTCTTCCTGTCAAACAGACGTAAATCAAAATAAGAGAACATAAATATTTCTTCTTCCAAGAAGAAAAAAAAATGAAAGAGAAGAAGACAAAAACGGGGGAAAAAAAACTACACAAAAACGTAACTATAGTAGCACCTAGAGCCAAAAAACAAAACAGCCTAAAAAGCCTAAATCGTTATAGACCCATACTGCAACTGGCATGGGTGAAGATCATCCCATTAAGGTAAAATGCATCAGCCTAACGCTTGCGCTGCCGGACAGACTGCGGTGGCTGCGCAAAGGTCAGATTATTTTTGTGGTTTTTTGGTTTTGTTGGTTTTTTTTTTTTTCCTTTTTTTTTGCACAAAGGAAGCCAAGAGAAACAACTATGGCGTCCAGTTTTCCAGTCCCAAGAGGCCTTTTCCGGTGGCTGCGTCCAGCTGCCCCGTGTCCTGCAGGAGAATAAGAAGTCTATGTGGAAAGATGGGCAGACTTTTTCCGAGGCGGTCACTTCAGTCTCCCAGAATGAGTTTGACGAAGGAGGCCACGTCCGTGTTCTTGGATTCGTGCAGCGTGAAAAACTGGTGTTGCTGTGGTGAGGGAAAAGAAAATGGCGTATTACACAGGATTACCAAACGTAGGCCACCATCTCTCAATACCGTATATACTCGCATATAAGCCGACCCGCATATAAGCCGACCCCCCAACTTTTCACTGAAAAACCAGGGGAAAATGATTGACCCCCATATAAGCCGGGGGTAGGAAATGCTGGCCGCCTTATTCCCCGAGTGTGTCCCAGTATAGCTAGTAAAGTGTCCAGTATGGGTAGGTAGTGCCCCAGTATAGCTAGTATAGTGCTCAGTATAGCTAGTATAGTGCTCAGTATAGCCAGTAAAGTGCCCCAGTTTAGCTAGTATAGTGCTCAGTATAGCTAGTATAGTGCCCCAGTTTAGCTAGTATAGTGCTCAGTATAGCTAGTATAGTGCTCAGTATAGCTAGTATAGTGCCCCAGTTTAGCTAGTATAGTGCTCAGTATAGCTAGTAAAGTGCCCCAGTATAGCTAGTATAGTGCCCCAGTATAGCTAGTATAGTGCCCCAGTATAGCTAGTATAGTGCCCCAGTATAGCTAGTATAGTGCCCCAGTATAGCTAGTATAGTGCCCCAGTATAGCTAGTATAGTGCTCAGTATAGCTAGTATAGTGCTCAGTATAGCCAGTAAAGTGCCCCAGTTTAGCTAGTATAGTGCTCAGTATAGCTAGTATAGTGCTCAGTATAGCTAGTATAGTGCCCCAGTTTAGCTAGTATAGTGCTCAGTATAGCTAGTATAGTGCTCAGTATAGCTAGTAAAGTGCCCCAGTATAGCTAGTATAGTGCCCCAGTATAGCTAGTATAGTGCCCCAGTATAGCTAGTATAGTGCTCAGTATAGCTAGTATAGTGCTCAGTATAGCTAGTATAGTGCTCAGTATAGCTAGTATAGTGCTCAGTATAGCTAGTATAGTGCCCCAGTTTAGCTAGTAAAGTGCCCCAGTATAGCTAGTATAGTGCCCCAGTATAGCTAGTATAGTGCCCCAGTATAGCTAGTATAGTGCCCCAGTATAGCTAGTATAGTGCCCCAGTATAGCTAGTATAGTGCTCAGTATAGCTAGTATAGTGCTCAGTATAGCTAGTATAGTGCTCAGTATAGCTAGTATAGTGCTCAGTATAGCTAGTAAAGTGCCCCAGTATAGCTAGTATAGTGCTCAGTATAGCTAGTATAGTGCTCAGTATAGCTAGTATAGTGCTCAGTATAGCTAGTATAGTGCTCAGTATAGCTAGTATAGTGCCCCAGTTTAGCTAGTATAGCGCTCAGTAAAGCTAGTTAAGTGCCCCAGTTTAGCCAGTACAGTCCCCGCTCCCCATGGCCGCCGCCGCTATTACCTGGCTGCATCTTCTATTTCAGTCTCCGTTCTTGTAAACATTCAGAGCAGCGCGCCCGGCGCTGCTACTGTGACGAGCGGCGAGCCAGGAAAGAGCGGTTCCCATAGTAACAGGACGCTCTTTCCTGCCTCGTCACAGTAGCAGCGCCGGGCGCGCTGCTCTGAATGTTTACAAGCACGGAGACTGAAATAGAAGATGCGGACAGGTAATAGCAGCGGCGGCGGCCATGGGGGGAGTGGGGGACCCGCGGACCACTATGACTCGCATACAAGCCGAACCCCCAACTTTTGGCCCCCTTTTTGGGGGTCAAAAATTCGGCTTGTATGCGAGTATATACGGTAAGTGCTAAGATTTATCAAGAATTGGCCAGTCAAATGTGTATGTTTGAACACACCCTAACCCAGGAGATAGCCGAGAAAATGCCAATCATTTTGGAGTTGATCTGAATTGAATATGAAGTTATGAAGCTTATAAACAGAGCAGACCAAACGCTGCAGCAGCTGCCTCCATATTCAGGCTACATATATTTGCATAAGATTTACATAAACTCAGAATGATTTGCATCTCGTTGGCAATCCTTGCCCAGGGCATTAGGCAGAAATAAATGATGGCAGTTGGCGTTCTGCACTCACCATAAGCTCTGGATAAGTCGGGCGGTCCATGGAATTTTTATTCAAGCTGTCAAATAAAGAACAACGTTTAAGAAAACGAGTGGTGGTGAAGTACAAATAATTTCAGCACATGGAAACTTACAAAGGCATCTTTAAAGTCAAAATAACCATACACAGGTCATACTTACCTCCTGTGTAGTCTACTCCTCAGTCTCTTTCTCCTCTCCTGCGTCCCATTTGTCCACTGTGATCAATGGAATTCTCCGTCCTCCATTTTAACCACTTGAGGACCACAGTCTTTGCGCCCCTTAAGGACCAGAGCCTTTTTCTCCATTCAGACCACTGCAGCTTTCACGGTTTATTGCTCGGTCATACAACCTACCACCTAAAGGAATTTTACCTCCTTTTCTTGTCACTAATACAGCTTCTTTTGGTGCTATTTGATTGCTGCTGCGAGTTTTACGTTTTATTATATTCATTAAAAAAGACATGAATTTTGTCAAAAAAATGACTTTTTTAACTTTCTGTGCTGACATTTTTCAAATAAAGTAAAATTTCCTATACATTTTAGCGCGAAAGTTATTCTGCTACATGTCTTTGATAAAAAAAAAAAAAAAAAATCAGTGTATATTTATTGGATAGGGTAAAAGTTATAGCGTTTACAAACTATGGTGCCAAAAGTGAATTTTCCCATTTTCAAGCATCTATGACTTTTCTGACCCCCTGTCATGTTTCATGCGGGGCTAAAATTCCAGGATAGTACAAATACCCCCCAAATGACCCCATTTTGGAAAGAAGACATCCTAAAGTATTCACTGAGAGGCATGGTGAGTTCATAGAAGATTTTATTTTTTGTCACAAGTTAGCGGAAAATGACACTTTGTGACAAAAAAAAAAAGAAATTCCATTTCTGCTAACTTGTGACAAAAAAAAAATTAAATCTGCCACGGACTCACCATGCTCCTCTCTGAATACCTTGAAGTGTCTACTTTCCAAAATGGGGTCATTTGTGGGGTGTGTTTACTGTCCTGGCATTTTGGGGGGTGCTAAATTGTAAGCACCCCTGTAAAGCCTAAAGGTGCTCATTGGACGTTGGGCCCCTTAGTGCACCTAGGCTGCAAAAAAGTGCCACACATGTGGTATTGCCGTACTCGGGAGAAGTAGTATAATGTGTTTTGGGGTGTATTTTTACACATACCCATGCTGGGTGGGAGAAATATCTCTCTAAATGACAATCTTTTGATTTTGTTTTACACACACAATTGTCCATTTACAGAGAGATTTCTCCCACCCAGCATGGGTATGTGTAAAAATACACCCCAAAACACATTATACTACTTCTCCTGAGTACGGCGATACCACATGTGTGGCACTTTTTTTGCACCCTAACTGCGCTAATGGGCCCAAAGTCCAATGAGTACCTTTAGGATTTCAAGGGCCACTTTGAGACACTTGTTTTCAAGACTACTCCTCACGGTTTAGGGCCCCTAAAATGCCAGGACAGTATAGGAACCCCACAAATGACCCCATTTTAGAAAGAAGACACCCAAAGGTATTCCGTTAGGAGTATGGTTAGTTCATAGAAGATTTTATTTTTTGTCACAAGTTAGCGGAAATTGATTTTTATTGTTTTTTTTTCACAAACTTGTGACAAAAAATAAAATCTTCTATGAACTCACCGTACACCTAACGGAATACCTTTGGGTGTCTTCTTTCTAAAATGGGGTCATTTGTGGGGCTCCTATACGGCCCTGGCATTTTAGGAGCTCTAAACCGTGAGGAGTAGTCTTGAAAACAAATGTCTAAAAATGACCCTTGAAATTCTAAAGGTACTCATTGGACTTTGGGCCCCTTAGCGCAGTTAGGGTGCAAAAAAGTGCCACACATGTGGTATCGCCGTACTCAGGAGAAGTAGTATAATGTGTTTTGGGGTGTATTTTTACACATACCCATGCTGGGTGGGAGAAATCTCTCTGCAAATCCTAAAGGTACTCATTGAACTTTGGGCCCCTTAGCGCAGTTAGGGTGCAAAAGAGTACCTTTAGGATTTCACAGGTCATTTTGAGAAATTTCGTTTCAAGACTACTCCTCACGGTTTAGGGCCCCTAAAATGCCAGGACAGTATAGGAAACCCACAAATGACCCCATTTTAGAAAGAAGACACCCCAAGGTATTCCGTTAGGAGTATGGTGAGTTCATAGAAGATTTTATTTTTTGTCACAAGTTTGTGAAAAAAAAACCAATAAAAATCAATTTCCGCTAACTTGTGACAAAAAATAAAATCTTCTATGAACTCACCGTACTACTAACGGAATACCTTGGGGTGTCTTCTTTCTAAAATGGGGTCATTTGTGGGGATCCTATACTGCCCATGGTGTTTAGGGGCCCTAAACCGTGAGGAGTAGTCTTGAAACGAAATTTCTCAAAATACTCGTTGATGACAAGGGGTTTTTCAATGACCTCAGTTCGCCGTTGAATTTCAACTGTCGTGTCTGCGTGAATGGTGGACAGGAAGTAAACCTCCCTCTTGTCCTTCCATTTCACCGCGAGCAGGTCGTCAGCACACAAGGCGGCCCTCTGCCCCCGTTCAAGTCTGGTGGTAATGAGCCGTTGGGGGAAGCCCCGGCGACTAGGACGCACGGTGCCACAGCATCGGATTTTTTCTATTTTTAAGTGCTGAAAGAGGGCCACACTTGTGTAATAATTGTCTACAAAAAGATGGTACCCCTTCTGGAACAAGGGTGACACCAAGTCCCACACAACCTTTCCACTGCTCCCCAGGTAGTCAGGGCATCCGACAGGCTCCACTTTTGAGTCTTTTCCCTCATAGACCCTAAAATAAGATGTATAGCCTGTGGCCCTTTCACAGAGCTTATACAGTTTCACCCCATACCGGGCGCGCTTGCTTGGGATGTACTGTTTGATGCGAAGGCGCCCGGTAAAGCATATGAGGGACTCGTCTACGCAGATGTCCTGGTCAGGGGTATAGGCATCTGCAAATCTGGATGACAGGTGGTCTATAAGGGGTCGAATTTTGTGGAGCCGGTCAAAAGCAGGGTGGTCACTTCGATGACAGGTTTCGTTGTTACTGAAGTGCAGGAAGCGCAAAATGTTCTCAAATAGTGTCCTGGACATGGCAGCAGAGCACAGGGGAACATGATATGCAGGGTCCGTAGACCAATAAGACCGCAACACATTCTGCTTTACTAGTCCCGTGTGAAGAAGGCCCAAAAAAATTTTAATTTTGGAAACTTGGACTGGTTTCCACCGAAAAGGCTGGGCAAGGAACTTTTCCGGATTGGCGGTTATATATTGTGTGGCCTTACAGTTGGTCTCTGCCACAATTAAGTCTAAGAGATCCTGGGTGAAGAACAGATAGAAAAAGTCTAGGGCCGATCCTAGATTATCTGTCTCCACCTGGACTCCAGACTGGGCGGTGAAAGGGGGAAGTACGGGTGCGGCGGAATCAGCCAATTTGGGTTTGCCAGCACCTCTGGTAAACTAGGGGTAGTACGGGCCCGTCTTCTTGGTGGCTGCGACTGGGATCTTACTGCACGTGCCACCGAACCATTTCAACGTCCATGCTGGTGCTCGCCACTTCACCAGGGTCTATGGAAGTACTGGTGCTAGGTCCAGGAGATGTTGTGCTGCTGGTGCCTGCCCCACCATGAAATCTCAGACCAGCACGAACACCACTCTGCTGCCCTTGAGGCCGATCCTGCGCCACCTGCGGTCCAACAACATGGGGTGTGGTACGCCTTGCTCTAGCCGGGACCTCAGCCTCGTCATCACTATCGGTCAGTGAGCCACTGCTCAATTCAGGTTCAAACTCTGACCCGGAAGATTCGTCGAATGAGGTGTCTCAATCGTCCTCATCCGACTGGGCCATGTACCTGAGAACCTCATCATCGGAATACCCCTTTCTTGCCATGGTGGACTGCTAAATTTAGGGGGTATTACTCTGAGACTACCCAGAAAAAAAGAGCACCTACCTAGCAAAAGGGAGTATTTCAGAGGTAGAAAGCTGTGGTCACGGAGTTTTGATAAAAAAAAAAAAAAACTGATGTTTACAGTGCCACAGCTATTGTACAGTGTTTTTTGCAGTGATCAGAAAAAAAAATCTGTCACTGCGGTGGGGCGGGCTGAACGCAAGTGCAGGCGAACGATCAGGCCTGATCGGGTAAACACTGCGTTTTTTTGTGGATCATCCTAGTGACCCTAATAGATCTGACTGCGATCAGTAATGATCACTTACAGATACTATATAGTACCAATGTTGATTAGCGACAGTGATGACGCGAATTAGTGACTGTGGTGCAGTGGGCTGAGCACTAACTGACACTTACAAAGGTGCCTAACTGCTAACACTAGTGATACTAAAAAAGTGACAGTTTTCACTGATCACTGTTTTTAGATCACTAGGATAGTGACAGGGGGGTGGTGGCGAGTGGGGAATCAGAGGCAATCAGAAACAATCACAGGGTAATCGCAGGCCAATCACAGGGCACTCAATTCACGGGACAATCAAAGCCAATCACAGGCCAATAAAAGCCGATCACGGGACAATCAAAGCCGATCACGGGACAATCAAGGCCAATCACAGGGCAATCAAAGCCAATCACGGGACAATCAAAGCCAATCACGGGACAATCAAATACAATTACAGCACAATCAAATTGAATGTCAGCACAATCAAATACAATGCACTGGGAAGGTGATTGGAGGGGGTGTCTGAGGGCGATCTGAGGGTGTGGGGGGTTGATTAGGTGCCTGCACGGGGCAGACTGGGTCCTGATCTGGTGGGTGGCAGACACAGGGGGTGACGATAGGAGATCAGTGAGGGATTACAGGGGAGAATAGATGTAAACAATGCACTGGGGAGGTTATCAGGGGGGGGGGGGGGGTCTGAGGGCAATCTGAGGGTCTGGGTGGGTGATCAGGTACCCCCAAGGGACAGTTTAGGGTCTGCTCTGATGGGTGGTGGTGACAAGAGGTGATAGGCAGGTGATCAGTGGGTAAGGCAGCTGTTTACAAATGTATACAGTATACAGGGGGGTGGTCTGGGGGGGATCTGAGGGTAGGGGGGGGTGATCAGGGGACCCTAGGGGGCAGTTAGGGACCTAATCTAGGGGATAGCGTCGCTAGATAGTGACAGGGAGTGATTGATGGGTTTTTAGGTTGGTGGTGGGGTACAGATACTGGTGTGCTGGGGTGGGCGATCGGGGGGGGGGGGGGTCTGTGTGGGGCAAAGTGTGGTGTTTTTTTTCCACTTAGCTAATGGCTGCCGTCCTCTCTGATGGTCGCACGACGAGTGACCATCAGCGGAGGAGGCAGCCAGTATAATACACTTTGATACAATAACAAAGTGTATTATACGCCTCTGATTGGCCCGATCGCCGCATTTGAAACCCGCCGGCGCTGCTAATTGGCAGGCGGGTTTCCGAGCAGGGTGGGCAGAGCCCATTGCCAGCGGCGATGGCGTCATTAATGGCGCGATCGCCGCACAGCCACCTCTGATGCCGCCCCCGCCGATGGGCGTATTGCAGTCGTTTGGGCCCGGTCTTTGCCGCCGCCCATTGGCTGGGGGCGGTCCTCAAGTGGTTAAAAATGGCCGTTACCCCCTAACAGCTTCCTGGTCAGCACACTGTTAAACTGTAATATCACACACTTGAGCCATAGGTAAACATGGCCATTACCTTGCACATTCAATTGTAACTGACAGCTGATAATATATAACTGACAGTAACTGGTATATTCCAGTTCTGACAAACAAAATATTGTCAGAACTGGAAGGGATCACTGTAAGAAGAAAATGGTGAGCTTCTGAGAGGAACTGAAGGTGAGGTAAGTATGTAATATTCGTTTGCAGGTACATCATGTGCTTGTTTTAAATAATTTTACTTGCTTCAGGTTCCCTTTAACAACCAGCACATCAGCAGCTCTTACTGCTAACAACTGGCACATCAGCAACTGCCACTGCTAACAACCGGCACATCAGCAACTGTCACTGCTAACAACCAGCACATCAGCAACTGTCACTGCTTACAACCAGCACATCAGCAACTGTCACTGCTAACAACCTAAGGCTTCGTACACACATCCAATTTTAATCTGCAGACGACTGGCCAATTTTACCACTGCCATGTAGTATAAGGGCTAACAGATTTTGAATACTATGAAATTTTCTGCCTTTTTCTTCTATCCTACACGTTCCTGTACCTGTTCTAATGTGGTCTGTCTAACTGCAGCCTTTTCTAGTTGCACTGCAAACTTGGAAGAAAACCTCATGGAGTCTGCAAAAGACTTGAGACTGGGGAGGAGGTTCACCTTCCAGCAGGACAATGACCCTAAACATAAAGCCAGGGCAACAATGGAATGGTTTACAACAAAACATATCCATGTGTTAGAATGGCCCAGCCAAAGTCCAGATCTAAATCCAATCGAGAATCTGTGGCAAGATCTGAAAACTGCTGTTCACAAACGCTATCCATTTAATCTGACTGAGCTGGAGCTGTTCTGCAAAGATGAATGGGCAAGGATTTCAGTCTCTAGATGTGCAAAGCTGGTAGAGACATACCCTAAAAGACTGGCAGCTGTAATTGCAGCAAAAGGTGGTTCTACAAAGTATTGACTCAGGGGGCTGAATAATTACACCCCACTTTGCAGTTATTGATTTGTAAAAAAATGTTTGGAATCATGTATGATTTTTGTTCCACTTCTCACGTGTACACCACTTTGTATTGGTCTTTCACGTGGAATTCCAATAAAATTGATTCATGTTTGTGGCAGTAATGTGACAAAATGTGGAAAAGTTCAAGGGGGTCGAATACTTTTGCAAACCACTGTAGGTCTGTAAATTCCTCCTTGCTGATTCTATCAACCCAAATCTGTCATTTTCTGCAGTCACCCAGTGCTCAATACAAGATGTGACCACCAACCAGGGTAAAAACAACAAGCCAGGCTTAATATCAAATATGACAGGTGGTTGGTATTTTATTTAAAATTACACATAAGATAAAATCAACAAACTTACATTGCAGGTCCATGCACACTCCTTCCCGACCAGGTTTCGGCTACACACTCATCAGGTGTTGTGACAACACCGTATAGCCCAAACCTGGTCGGGAAGGAGAGACTGGCTACTCCTAAGATTATCAGAGACGGTTTCTTTGATATAAGGTAAACTTGATTGGTGTTAGTGCAGTTACCTTATAAGCGCTTTAATGCAGCAACAGAGTAACCAAGCAGCTCAGGGTGACCCAAACTACTAGGAATGTATAGGGGGATAAAAGGAACCAAAAAGCCCTCCTACTAAAAAAGCAAAGCTTGGTGTAATTGCCTTCTTAAAACAGAAGGAAATTTGCAATAATTCAGTTATAAATGAACATTTGTGGTTACCCACAATGCACACCTACTAAATATGCAAATTATCCCTTTTTGCCCTTGGTAAGCCAAGCAAGCATCCAGAACCGCTGGTTTATAGCAAGCCTATAGCTTTAAGTTTTACACAGCCATATCAAACCCACATGTAGACAGCCTGTTTTGGACTTTTGGTCCTCATCAGTACATGGTAGGGATTGATAAGGCTGTATGAAATAGGGCTTGGTCGAGTACAACAGAGTAACCAAGCAGCTCAGGGTGACCCAAACTACTAGGAATGTATAGAGGGATAAAAGGAACCAAAAAGCCCTCCTACTAAAAAAGCAAAGCTTGGTGTAATTGCCTTCTTAAAACAGAAGGAAATTTGCAATAATTCAGTTATAAATGAACATTTGTGGTTACCCACAATGCACACCTACTAAATATGCAAATTATCCCTTTTTGCAGCAAGGGTCCAGTGTGCATGGACCCTCAATGTAAGCTGTCGATTTTATCGTATGTGTAATTTTAAATGAAGTACCAACCCCCTGTCATATTTGATACTGAGCCTGGCTTGTGGTTTTTACCCTGGGTGGTGGCCATATCTTGTATTGAGCACTGGGTGACTGCAGGAACTGACAGATTTGGGTTGATAGAAGCAGTGCTGAGGAATTACGGTAACAGACCTATGTGATTGTTCCATTGTGGATTGGATAACCTCTGGCACCTACTAACCATTTCATTCAGTGCTCAATTCCTTGCGTTTTTCAAGTACTGCCGCCAAAGAGATCAGCAGGACAGCCAGGCAACTGGTATTGTTTAACAGGAAATAAATATGGCAGCCTCCATATACCTCTCACTTTAGATGTCCTTTAAATGGGAACTTCCTCATAATAAAACTAGAAAATACCATTATTTTTTTTTTTTTTTTTTTGGCGTGACCATAAGCAACAAATCTTTTTTGTTAAATAAAAAGTGGATTTCCCATGCAGATGCCTGTTTAGCTGCAGTGTGTAAAATAACCAGTAGTGACACACAGACAAGTGTCCTGCACCTCCAGACAACACAAGGGTCACGTGTCAGGCAGTGTGACCACCACAGCCATATCACTTCTCAGCCACTAAATACAGCTACTCATCCTCAGTCAGGCGCTTCCTGTGATTGCTTCCGATATTGTGCTCTCAGGGAAACCTTCTAGACAGACAATAGCGAGATAGGTTGCATCAGGAACAGGCAGTAAAGCGTGAGCTGTCCCCGGTCCTTCCGATTAGCCCCGCGGGGATTCCCGAGGACCGGATACTCTTCTGCCTCTACGGAGCGGGAAAAACATTGCTCACTTTTACCGCTACAAACAAGAGATTGTCAACAGACCGCGCCCACTTCTAATACAATACAATGATGCCGCAGGTTGTGAAATCCATTGACGGCTCAATCCAGTCACTTAACATTTCTCCAGAACAGTAAAAACTGGCCTAAAAACAAAGAAAACATTTTCCCGCCACTCACCATTTTGAGGTAAAATCAACAAAGTCAGCTGAGAACTTGTCTGCAGGCAACTGTGGCGATGGCTCCTCCACCACCTGCTTCAGCTGCTGGAACGGGGTGCCCCACGAGTCGTAGGGGAACCGCAGGATAGCGAGCTCGATCTGCAGGAAAGAGAGAGAAGTTCTGGCTTATTCTGAACAGAGGACATTATGGTATTTTCTTACAGCACACCTGAAGTAATTCAAAAATAAAACGTTAGATACTTGCCTCAGAAGTTGGATGCCTGTGGATGTTCCAGAGGTTTCCCAAATCTCACCATTCCAGCACACGTTCCCTCTTCCTCTTCTGGAGTCATCCCCCGGCTGTGTACCTGCGCAATCGGACTGGGCATGTCACAGTAAGGTCCACACATGCTCAGAAGAACAAAGCTGTATGTGCATGGCTTCTTTCCTCCATGCACACGTGCTTCATTCTACTGGGCATGTGCAGACCTTATTCACACATGCTCAGTCCAGATGCACTCATTCACAGCTGGGAAGGGCCAGAAGAAATGCATTTAACATGAGCTGAGTCAATCAAGTATAGAGGGGGACTCTGCGCTGGATCGGTGGGCTGTAGGAGGATCCGAGAAGTCTCCAGACCATCCAAACGCTCACACTACTGTATCTAACGTTTCATTTTGTTTTTTCACTTCAGATGTCCTTTAACTAAGGAGTACTTGAGGCAAAAAATGATTTAACCTGTCATGACAGGCACTGCCTAAATGAGGATGGGTTGTGAGGGGTTAGGGTTAAATACTCACCTGATATGACATAAGGGTCACAGGTGATATTTCGCTCCCTTCCTCGATAATGTGGTAGCAGTCATGTTTCCGAAGCCTGCTGGAGCACTTCGGAAGCCACCAACTGTGTGGCCGTGCCCGCCCCCAGCTCAGTAGCCACCAATTAGGCTGCTGCAACGCAGGTGCCCAGGCCAAAATCCGAGGGGAGGGAGTGAAGACACCAGGACAGGGAAGTATTTAACCTCATGACACATCACGTCAGGTCAGTTTTACCACAGGTACTCTTTAAAGTGAACCAGAGACGAAGCACACTCATTTATTTTACCATATATATCTCAATGGGGACATTAGAGAAACCACCTACCCTGCTCTCTGTTTCATTTTTAACTGTTCAGCCTGCTTGTTCTCAGCCCTGATAAAATCCCCGACTGAGCATTCAGTCTGGCTTTGCTCAGGAATTATTATAGCTGAGTCTGTGTTCCCTGGTGTCTTTTCAAGCCCAAAACCTGCCCCCTTGTAGCTCTGCTCAGGAATTATTATAGCTGAATCATAGCAGAGCCAGACTGAATGCTCAGTCAGGGATTTTATCAGGGCTGATTAGAAGCAAGCTGAACAGTTAAAAATGAAACAGACAGCATGGTAAGTGTTTTCTCTAATGTCCCCACTGATATATATGGTAAAATACATGAGGGTGCTTCGTCTCTGGTTCACTTTTAACATTTTACTTTTTTCCTGAGCATATAAAACACAAATAGGCAAACCATTTCTGAGCACCAGCTGGAAATGACTAGTGACCAGGGCTGTGGAGTCAATACAAAAATCATCCGACTCCAACGCCTCAGTTTATGAAACCACCGACTCAAACTCCAGGTACCCAAAATTGCTCCGACTTCAACTCCTTAGACAAATAAATACTTACCAGGGCTGTGGATTTGGTACAAAAATTATCCAACTCCTCCGTTTATGAAGCCACTGACTCCGACTCCAGGTACTTAAAGGGAACCAGAGACGAAGCACCCTTGTGTATTTTACCATTTATATCAGTAAGAACATTAGAGAAAACACTTACCCTGCTCTATGTTTCATCCTTACTGCTAAAAGTGTCTGTTATCAGCTGTGATAAGAATCCCGGACTGAGCATTCAGTCTGGCTTTGCAGCGAATAATAATAGCTGAGTCATTATAGCAGAGCCACAAGGGGGCAGGCTTGGGCTTGAAAAGACACCAGAGAAGACAGACTCAGCTATAATCTTTCCGTAGCAAAGCTAGACTGAGTTCTCAGTCGGGGATTCTTATCAGAGGGGATAACAGTCAGATTAAACAGAGAACAATGTAACAAAGAGCAGATTAGGCGTTTACTGTCATGGTCCCACTGATTTATAAGATAAAATACAAGAGGGTGCTTCATCTCTGGTTCTCTTTAAAATTGCTCAAACTCCTCAGCCCTGCTAGTGACTTTTTGTGAGTACCTGAAAAGTGCTGATAACCAGGACTTCCAGGACTAGTGAGAGTGTCATCTGAGCAGTCACTTCCCATGTCTATCCCTTCCCATAGGCTGCTCCATTGCCCCCAGCATGGCCCCTAGGCGTGTGTCTGGACAACAAGGTCACTGCATTCCTTCCCTCCCCATACATTACAATGCCACAATCTGGCGGGATATAACTTGTACAAGACTGGTCAAAGTACCAAATACAGATTCCCCAACTTACAATTAATAAGCAGTACTAGGAATAGAACAAAAAAAGCAGCTTCCATCTGAGGCTTCTCACACAGGTATAGAACTTGGAAGACAGGTGCTCATTGTAAGAAGAGAGCACAACTGTTGTGACACTGGCTATAAAGAATTGTCATAAAAAGGCAACATTTGTGAGAGTCTACTGCCACCGTATGGTACACGCATGGTAATGCAGCATTAGTTTGCTCTCTGGGACACAAAAATGACTGCAAGCAAATAATACGATGCTTGGAGCAGCGCCACTCACACACACTTCCTGCCAATCTAGATTGGCCCAATTACAAACTGCATCCATTTTGTATGCGAGTTTGAAAAGTGACCATCTCCAAGCTCCATGCAAGCCACGTTCTCTGACTACCCCCCTGTGGCGGCCGGGCTTATACAGCTAACTACAATTCATTACAGACACAGGCAATCTATCATCTTCCTGCCTTTGTGGTCTTGGACAAGTAGTCGCACAATAAAATGGATTCCTTAAAGGGACTCTGAGCAGTGCAGAAACTATGGGAAGATGCAGATCATTTTAAAGCTCTCTTTCTCCTCTCTCCAACAATATATAAACCGCTGCCCTACGCCTTTTAGTTTTCGCGATTGAAATTGCCACGTCCGCGATTTTGATTGCGAAAATAGAGAAAACTAGAAGGCGTAGGGCGGCGATTTAGGTGTCGCCAGAAAGAGGAGAAAGAGAGCTTTAAAATGATACCCATCTTTCCATAGTTATATTGTATTACACAGGGCGACTTTTTCTGCTGAATGGAGATGCTGACTTTGAGAAAAAGTCGCCCTGTGTAATACAATGTAACTATGGAAAGATGGATATCATTTTAAAGCTCTCTTTCTCCTCTTTTTGACGACCCCTAAATTGTCACCCTACGCCTTTTAGTTTTCTCTATTTTTGCGATCGAAATCGCGGCCGCTGCCATTTCAATCGCGAAAATAGCGAAAACTAAAAGGCGTAGGGCGGCGGTTTATAGATCATTGGAAAGAGGATAAAGAGAGCTTTAAAATGATATGCATCTTTCCATAGTTTCTGCACTGCTCGGAGTCCCTTTGAAGGGACACCAGAGGCAAAAATAAACGATTGTATCCATCTTCCTTCTCCTACAAATGACTTTTTGAGATATTCCACAGTTTTATTTTATGTATAAATCTACTTTATAAGTTTTAACAGTTTTATTATTTTTGACACATTCATTGAAGTATGCCAGAGCTAAAATCTATGAACTATGCACACTTTTTATCTCTTTCCTGCTCTCAGAAGCCATTTTCTGCTAGGAAAGTGTTTTATAGTTGGAATTTATCAGCGAGGGTCACATTGTAGTCACTTCCTGACTGAGTCAGGACTGAGTCAGCCACTTACATACCTGATATTTAACTCTTTCAAGCAGTGAAAGAAAAAAAGGAACACAGCATAGTTATTGGTGTGCTAGGTACTGTACATAGCCATGTCTATCCCAGCTTCAGCCTACCACAGTGGATCGCTCCTGTGTCCCCCAGGGGGACAGCAGCAGTGATGTACATAGTTATTAGACGGCGGTTTTGACGTCTAACGGTCTCCGAGCGGCGATCGCTGCTGGGAGACTGAAGGTGGAGTTAAGCGCCGTCATCCAAGCAGAGATGCACCTCCTGCAATTCCTGTAGGAATCCATTCACACCAATCAGCATGGAGTGGTGCTGGGGCTGTCGCGTGGAGCGGTCGTCAAAAGCTTAAGGCCGGTTTTACGCTTGAAAAATGAGTTGTGGTGCAATGTCCCGCCCCATCACACAAAATGCCTTACATGACTCAGCAGAAGAGTGCGCAGACAGGGACATATGCATAGTGCCACACCCCCTCCTGTGACATACTTCCTGCTGGTCAGGAAGTACATCACTGGAATCCCCGAGTTTCCCGTCATATTCACGTCACCACCGCCAATACGCTGTTGACTTTGTGGTAGCTTGGCGGTGGATCGGGGACTTCCTGGGTGACACTGTATGTGTGCTATGCCCCAATGCCTGGCACTTCCGTGCCATTACTCTGCAGTAAAACGGAAGCGCAACGCAAGTATTCAATGCAAGTCTAAGAGGGGCAGAAATGCTCCACCCATTTGGAGAATGTAGAAGACTCTATACCACAGTAATAATAATAATACCATAATAATAATAATACCATGGTAATTCCAAGGCTCCAGATATCGGACTTCACGCTGTATCCTTTTTGGTTCAGCTCCGGGTTTATTCTTTCAGGCTGCAAGAGAAAGAAAATGCATTCATATTAATGAAGGAGTATATAAAGATATATGCACTCCATGCTATGCTCCTAGGCAACCACCTGGGGGCGCTATACGTGGCTGCAGCTCTCATCCTCTCTAGTCCTGTCCCCGAGGCTGACAGGAAAAACGCGCCCTTCACAGATGATCATTTCTGGTGACAATCTGATGACCAGGATTTGTTCGGCTGCCCCCCACCCAACGCAATCTCACAAACCCATAGAAAAAAAAAAATCAGTCCATTTATAAAAGGCCTATTCTTTATTTTATACAGCTCATTGCAATAATTAAAGTGGATCCGAGATGAAAAACTAACTATAAAGGCTGGAACCCACAGGAGCGCTTTTGGCAGCGTTTTGGCAGCACTGCGATACGCTAGCAGTTTGCCAAAACGCTGGGCTAATGTTAATGGATGGGGCAACTTCCACAGGAGCGTTTGCGTTTCCCAGAAACGCAAACGCAGGACCTGCAGCATTTTGGGAGCGTTAGCGCTTCAATGTAAAGTATTGAAACGCTAGCAGAAACGCTAAGCAAAACCTAAACTGAGCGGTTTTGCGGTTCAGCACACTGTAACAAAATTAAAAATAATTCACAGGACCAATCAGGATAAAAACAAGAAACGCAAAACGCTACACAACCGCTGAGGAAAAAAATACACTGTTGCAAAACGCGACCGAAACCTCGCATGAATCCGCTTGCAAACCGCTCAGGCAAAACGCTAGCGGTTGCGTTTTGCGTTTGCGGATTTCAGTGGGTTCCAGGCCTTACAAGTAACTTGTCTATATATATCTTATCTAAAGTTTAGATAGTTTACACAGCAAATCTAGCTGCAAACAGCTTTAATAGAATATGATTATTTCTTCCTGTGATACAATGACAGCAGCCATGTTGTTTGTAAACATTACACAGAGGCAGGCTTATCTGTATCTTGAGCAAAAAAAACTAATCCCCCCTCCTCCTCCCCCCTCCCCTCTGCCTCTGAAATCTCTGGCTAGTAATACCTCCCCCTCCTCCTGCCCAGACTGAGCTCCCATGAGCCCTTGCCACTGTCTGAAAGTGCCTTGGCTCTCTGAAAACCTGTGGGCGTGGCTTGTTTAGTTTATAGGGAATTAGAGTATTAAAACAAAAAAGTATTTGGCTTGAGGAATGCCCTATAAACAATAGGAAAGGAACACAATTATGCAATGAGTTTAAGTTCATCTCGGATCCACTTTAAAGTGACCCTTAAGTCGAGTAAAAAAAAAAAAAAAAAAATATGAGTTTAACTCACCTGGGGCTTCCCTCAGCCCCCTGCAGCCAATCGGTGCCCTCGGCGTGTCTCTGCGATGCTCCAGTCCCCGGCGGCGACCACTTCCGGTTTCGCCATCAGGACCCGACAGGCATGGGAACGCGAGTGATTCTTCGCGTTCCCAGCCAAAATAGCGCCTGTCGGGTCCTGACGGCGAAACCGGAAGTGGTCGCCGCCGGGGACTGGAGCATCGCAGAGACACGGCGAGGGCACCGATCGGCTGCAGGGGGCTGAGGGAAGCCCCGGATGAGTTAAACTCATTTTTTTTACTCAACTTAAGTGCCTCTTTAATAACAGTCATCCTCTCAGCTTCCTATCTTACTGAATGAGTAAGCGGAGATCAAACTGACCAATAAGACACCTGAAAGCCTCCCGCTTAAACAGCTTAGCCTCAGCCAATCCCTGGCTGCCAATCACAGCAGGTCATTCATAAGGAGGAAGGTTTGTTTAATATATTGTACTGTGTGCTAAGTGATCTCCTCAACAGATAGCGAGGGTCACTGGGTGGTGTCAACTGTGACAAACCTGAGAATGGAAGACCAATGCTGGGTACACACGGTAAGATTTTCCGTACGATTTTCCGACCCGATCGTTTTTGCAGCACGATTCAGCTCTCGATTCTTTTATCTTCATTCGTTTTTCTTATCTTTTTCCATTCACCGCTATGAGAAATCGAGTGCGAAACGATCGGGTGCAATATCGGACATGACGGATTTTATCAATCGGTTCCATCTATCGCACGTAAAATCGTACCGTGTGTATTAGGCATTACTCTCAGTCCACAGAATCACCACAGGAAGAACATTTAATAAGTGTTTTTTGGCCTTTAGAAATAACACAAAATTCCGGTCTGCGGACAAAAAAAAGTATCAGCTGAAGTAAATGCACACAATGATGTAAAAAACCATTCCGCTAAGCTAAGGTGCGAGCAAAAAAGCAACAGCTGAAGTAAGTGCACACGACAGAGACACTAGACAAGAAATGACACAAATCGCACTCACCGCCATGTAAGGCTTGCAGCCGGCGTCCATAGTTTTGGCTACGGAGTCCACTAAATATCCACTGATTCCAAAGTCGCACATCTTTACCTGGCCTTGCTTATTAATAAGCACGTTGGAAGGTTTCACATCTGTGAAGGGAAAAACAAATCACAGGCCTGTTAGAGGCCTCCATATTTCTGCTGCGCTTAAAGAGGAACTCCAGTGAAAAGAATGTAATGAACAAAAGTGCTTAATTTTTACAATCATTAAGTATAAATGATTTAGTCCGTGTTTGCCCCTTGTAAAATCTTTCCGGTACTTTTCCATTAGCCGGGCGCTAATTACATGAATAGTTCACATAACAAAAGTGTTAAAGAAAACCTGTACTGAAAAAAGTTCCCCTGGGGGGTGCTCACCTCGGGTGGGGGAAGCCTCTGGAACCTATCGAGGCTTCCCCCGTCCTCCTGTGTCCCACGGCGGTCTCGCTGCAGCCCCCTGAAACGCACAAGCGACAAATCCGACAGCCTGTGCAATATTTACCTTTTCGTGCTCCAGCGGGGGCGCTGTTGTGGTTCTTCTGATGGAGATAGGCGAAAATAGCTGATATCAGTCGGGTCCACTCTACTGCGCAGGTGCAGGAGACTTGCGCCTGCGCAGTAGAGCGGCCCGACGGAGATCGGCTATTTCCGCCTATCTCCGTGGGAAGAGCGGATACTGCGCCTGCGCTGGAGCCAAAAGGTAAATATTTACACCGCCGCCGCTCCGGGAGGATTTTCTCCGCTGCCGTGGGACCGAGGAGGGCGAGGGAAGCCTCATTAGGATCCGGAGGCTTCCCCCACCCGAGGTGAGTACCCCCAGGGGAGGCTTTTTCATTACAGATTTTCTTTAGTATAACCGACTGTATTGTGTTTTACGCGTGTCCCCCCAGAGTCGTACGTCACAAGAAAACAAGCAGGATTCCCTGCCGCGACTAACGACTCTGGGGGGACACGCATGTCCCCGCCGGCTGCCAGTATTGTATAGGAGAGAGGGCAAGGGGGAGGAGAGCGAGAGCCGAAGCCGGCGGCAATGTAACAGATGAAGCCGCCGCCTTCATTTTAATTCAATTAAATCACTTTTTACAATACATTTGGCCGCAGCGAGACGGCCAGGAAAAACACAATACAATCGGTTACATTAACACTTTTGTTACGTGAACTATTAGTGTAATTATCGCCACCTGCCGGATGCGCCCAGCTAACGGAAAAGTACCATCTTTCCTCTCCCTGATTTACATTCTGACATTTATCACGTGGTGACATTTTTACTGCTGGCAGGTGATGTCAGTGGAAGTAGCTGATGCTTGCTTTTTTGGCAGTTGGAAACAGCTGTCATTTCTCACAGTGTGATGTCAGCACCATGGTCCTGACATCACACTGTGGGAGGGGTTTCACCACAATATCAGACATACAGCGCCCCCTGATGATCCGTTTGAGAAAAGGAAAAGATTTCTTATGGGAAAGGGGGTAGGCCTGAACGATTTTAGGAAAATATTGAATTGCACGATTTCTGACAGAAATTGTGATTTCGATTCAATTCACGATTTTCAATACACACCAATAGATCAGCACACCGATGGTGAGTAGGAGTTCCCCCAGTATAGTTAGCTATGTATAGGTGCCCCCAGAATAGTTTAGCCAGCTATAAGTGCCCCAGTAAAGGTTAGCTAACTAGAGGTGCCCCAGTATAGGTAAGCCAGGTATAGGTGTTGCAGTACAGGTTAGCCAGTGTAGGTGCCGCAGTACAGGTTAGCCATCCTGATCCCCTTTAGTGTATATAACCAGATCCCCACCACCACCTTTAGTGTATATAGGCAGATCTCCCTTTAGTGTATATTGCCAGATCCGCCCGTTTAGTGTATATAGCCAGATTCCCCCTCCCCTATAGTTTATATAGACAGATTCCTCAACCTTCCTTTAGTGTATATAGCCAGATCCCCCCTTTAGTGTATACAGGCAGCCCCCCCCCTTAATGTATATAGCCAGATCGCCCCTTTAAGGGGTGGGGGGGGACTGCCTGTATACACTAAAGGGGCGATCTGGCTATATACATTAAGGGGGGGCTGCCTATATACACTAAAGGGGCGATCTGGCTATATACATTAAGGGGGGGGACTGCCTGTATACACTAAAGGGGGGATCTGGCTATATACATTAAGGGGGGGGGGACTGCCTGTATACACTAAAGGGGGGATCTGGCTATATATATTAAGGGGGGGGGACTGCCTGTATACACTAAAGGGGCGATCTGGCTATATACATTAAGGGGGGGGGGGCTGCCTATATACACTAAAGGGGCGATCTGGCTATATACATTAAGGGGGGGACTGCCTATATACACTAAAGGGGCGATCTGGCTATATACATTAAGGGGGGGGGGACTGCCTGTATACACTAATGTATATAGCCAGATCCCCCCTTTAGTGTATATAGGCAGTCCCCCACCCCCTTAATGTATATAGCCAGATCGCCCCTTTAGCGTATACAGGCAGTCCCCCCCCCCCTTAATGTATATAGCCAGATCCCCCCTTTAGTGTATATAGGCAGTCCCCCAACCCCTTAATGTATATAGCCAATATATCCCTTTTAGTATAGGCAGATACACTTCCCCACTTCCCATTAGTGTATATAGTCAGATCCCCCTTTAGTGCATATAGGCAGATCCCCCACGTTAGCGTATATAGCCATATATCCCTTTTAGTATAGGCAGATACACTTCCCTTTAGTGTATATATGCAGATCCACCCTCGCCTCTGGTACCTCCTCCTCTCCTGCCCCCATCCCCCCAGCAAGTTCTGATCCATTTCGGCTTTGCTGCATTAGTTTGCCGTGTGGTGAGCCATAGTGAACAGGCAGCGAGTGTTGCCTGGTAAGGGCTGGTTCAGACGGATGTTTGTGCAGCGTCTACTGCCAGCGTTCGGGGCTTGGCGTTAAACGCTCCCATTCAAGTGAATGGGAGCGTTTGTACCAAGCTTTTACGCGCGTTTACACGAACACGGCGTTCGGGTCCCGATTTTCCCTATCGTTCAAGGAGCCCCTGGAAGCTACATGTAGCTTCCAGGGGCGGTTAACCGCGACGGGTAATGTACCTCTAGGGGAAGAAAAACGCGAACGCAACGCGAACGCTGCTGAAAGCCTGAACGCATCACGACCGCAACGCCAAAGAACGCAACGCCTCTGAACGTCCGTCTGAACCAGCCCTAACGGTGGCCGCCAGGAAGGGATGTCACACTTCCTGATACAGGCCCCGCGATATTAGTCTACACTCGCTGCCTGTTCACCACGGCTCACCGTGTGGCAATCTAATGCGGTGAAGCCGAATGGGATCAGAACTTGCTGGGGGGAGGGGAGGGGCGGAGCAGGTACCAAGGTTGGCAAAAATCGCCGCAAAACAAACATTTTGATGATCTCGATCGCCAAGCCCCTGATTAGTGATGGTGGCAGTATTATCTGCTATCTCCAGCTTGATTTTATAGACAGACAATATACAGAATTATTTTTTTAGGGCCGGTTCAGATGGACGGCTGCCAACGTTGTCGTTTAGTGTCGGCAAACACCACGTCCTGCATGGAGATGAATGGGAGCGCTCATCTCACAGAGTTTACCTTTGATTGCATGAGCATTGCGGGCAATCGAATTTTCAGAGATGTTGCATTTAGCTTCTAGTATCGTTTGCGCTCATAGTTCCATTTCCCCCTGGGGCCCAAAAGTGACGTGACAACGGTATGATGTGAACTGATGGCAAACACTTTTCTGCTCGGTAGCAGCAATGGCGAAACAGGACGCCAGCAGCTGGCCGTGTGAACTGGCCCTGGGAGGACAGATTGGAAGCTTTTTTGATACCATATATAAGGCCTGCATAAAATATTATCAATAGGTAACTTAAAACCACCCTGGCGTTCTATTAAGATCGCCAGGGCGGCTGCGGGAGGGTTTTTTTTAAATTAAAAAAAAACTATTCCATGCAGCTAACTGAAAGTTGGCTGCATGAAAGCCCACTAGAGGGCGCTCCTGCCGCATACTTCTGATCGCCTCCGGCAATGAGCGGCCTTCCTTGTTTCGCTTACCTCGTCGCCGTAGCGACGAGCGGAGTGACGTCATGGACGTCAGCCGACGTCCTGACGTCAGCCGCCTCCGATCCAGCCTTTAGCGCTGGCCGGAACTGTTTGTTCCGGCTTCGCTGGGCTCGGGCGGCTGGGGGGACCCTCTTTCGCCGCTGCTCGCGGCGGATCGCCGCAGAGCGGCGGCGATCAGGCAGCAAACGCGGCTGGCAAAGTGCCGGCTGCGTGTGCTGCTTTTTATCTCATTAAAATCGGCCCAGCAGGGCCTGAGCAGGACCCTCTGGCGGTACTGGACGAGCTGAGCTCGTCCATACCGCTAAGGTGGTTAAAGTGGACCTGAACTCTTGCACAGGACAGAAGGAAAACGTGGAGAAATGCACCCTGTGTGTATTTAGAGAGTTCAGCCTGTCTACTTCCCCCTCATCTGTGACTAACTCCTGTGTCAGTTGGCTGCCTCGTCAGAGCACACACACTGTATATTTATTGCAGGACTTGTATCCGCTACAACAAAGAAATGTTTTTCTTTAAAGGTTATTATGCTGCTCATTTTTTTTTTCCCCAGAGCTGAGAGGATTTTCTGAGTTCAGGTCCACTTTTATGCAATACCAGTTGCCTGGCAGCCCTGCCGATATCTCTGGCCGAGTCACCAGAAGCAAGCATGCAGCTAACATGGCAGGATACTGTACCTGCTCGCTTCTCTCTACTCATACATAACCAACAATGCGTACAATCAATATCGACAGGAAATGATCTTCATTGGTCCAATCCCAAGCGTTATACAATTTACATGCGCGTAAACAATGACAGGCTAAGAACCCCCCCTTTAATACAGACACATTCACATTCATTATTAATGCAGTAAATAGATTAGAAACTGGCAGATATGTGCCCAGTGGGCGCAGCAGGCTGCCACGTGGGAAAGGGTGGGGCCGGCAGATACGGGAGATTAGAAGGTACGTGCGTGGGCAAAGAATGCGGTGGATGATGCCATGTCTGGAGGGGAGAATCTATACAGTGTAGAAGAGTTGGGAAGTATAGAATGTGGATGAATAACGACAGCCATACACCTTAAATTTACGTTAACCATTTCAGCCAGCGGGGATTTTTCACCTTATGCATCAGAGCAAATTTTCACCTCCCATTAATTCGCTAATAACATTATCACTACTTATCACAATTTATTGATCTATATCTTGTTTTTTCCGCCACTAATTAGGCTTTCTTTGGGTGGTACATTTTGCTAAGAATTATTTTTTTTTATAAATGCATCTTAAACAGGAATATTAAGAAAGAATGGAAAATAAATCAGGTCTCAGTTTTCGGTCATTTTAGCTTTAAAATAATACACGCTACCACAATTAAAACCTGCGTATTTTATTTGCCAGTTTGTCTCGGTTATTACACCATTTAAATTTTGTCCTTATCACAATGAATGGCGCCAATATTGTATTTGGAAATAAAGGTGCATTTTTTTCAGTTTTGCGTCCATCACTATTTACAAGCTTATAAAATTTAAAAATTGTTCGTAGTATACCCCCCTTCAAATGCATATTTAAAAAGTTCAGACCCTTAGGTAGCTATTTATGTTTTTTTTTATTGTAATTTTTCTTTTTCATTAAAAACTTTTTTGGGGGAATTTTTTGGTGTTGGGAAATAAACAGTTAATTTTTAATGTTATAATATGTGTAAAATGGTATGTAAAATGTATGTAGATGTAGTTTTACTATTTGGCCACAAGATGGCTACTTTGAGTTTTTTTTTTCCTCCTTGTGCTTCTCGCTAACCGGAAGCACAAGGGGGGCGCAGAAACTTTTTTTGTAGAAAGACTGAAGCCTCTGGTAAGAGAGCATCGTTTTTTTCTGCTGGGGACACGGATCGGTGATTGGGAACCATGTTCCCGTTCACTGATTTCAGGGCTACCGGGGGACAGCTCGGGGACACGCCCGCGATCGCGCACGGGCACCACAGCAGAGCAGCTGCCTGGACGTGACGATCACGTCCGGGCAGCTGAAATAGTTAAATAAATCTGGTGTCCGATTTGAGAAAAATAAAGGTTTGTCACACGTCATCAGCCTACATTAGCAGCATTGAGTGCAGAGTGCGTGTACAGCAGCTGGCCAACATCAGCTGAAAGATCTCCCGTGGTAGAGGCCTGCATCGGGTAATGCGGGTCGGGTGCGGGTAGCGGGGCTGAGAAATCAGACCCGCGCAGTCCTCTATAACATGGTGGGCCATTAGCGTCGCCTGGGCACCACCCAAGCATATTGTTCTCCCCACTGACCCCGCCCCTGGGAAGCCTGTCCGTCGGGCCTTGCTGAATGTCCCTCCGCCTCCTCCATAGCAAAACACATGTTGCTGGCCTCTAGTCTAGTGACATGTCTGTACTGCCTCTGCCCGGGAACGTTGCCCAAGTGATCGATCCCAACCCCCGCCGGGTGAACGTCCTTAAAGCACACCTGAAGTAAGAAGAATATGGAGGCTGCCATGTTTATTTCCTGTTAAACAATACCAGTTGCCTGGCTGTTCTGCTGGTCTCTTTGGCTGCAGTAGTGTCTGAATCACACACCTGAAACAAGCATGCAACTAATCTAGTCACACTTCAGTTAGAAACCTCTAATCTGCATGCTTGTTCAGGGGCTATGGCTAAAAGCATTGGAGGCAGAGGATCAGCAGGGCAGCCAGGCAACTAGTATTGTGTAAAAGGAACTTTTATATTAAAGCGGATACAAGATGAAAAACTAACTATAACAAGTAACTTGTCTATATATCTTATCTAAAGTTTACACAGCAAATCTAGCTGCAAACAGCTTCAACAGAATATGATTATTTCTTCCTGTGATACATTGAGAGCAGCCATATTCTGCCTGTCATCATTACACACAGGCAAGCTGCTCTGCATCTCCAGCCCTCAGCCTGTGAAAACTTCACTTCCCTCTCCTCCCCTCTGAAATCTCTGGCTAGTGACAACTCTCCCTCCTCCTGCTTTGGCTTGAGGAATGCCCTATAAACAATATGTAAGGAATACAGTTATGCAATGACTAAAAGTTTATATCGGATCCACTTTAAATATAAAGCACATGGCAGCTGGGGCTGAGCGCAGAGCTGTGCTCGGAGACTCCGGCTGCAGGATGGTCGCTGGAACCAAGGGAGGCAGGCTGCCTGGTTTTTTGTTGTTGTTCTTTTTTCTTTGGTGGTGGTGGAGGGGGGGGGGGGGGGGGGGACCATCTTGCTAGCCATACTGGGGCTGAAAGGACATCTGAGGGTGCCAATCCTGGGGGCACATCTAGCTATCATGAGGGGAGTTAAGGAACGCATCTGTCTATCTGCACTGGGGGGTGGAGGAAAATAAAGCTGGCTGTACTCGCGGGGGGAGGGGGTCTGATATTGGGGACACATCTGGCTATACGAGGGGAGGAGGGGTAATACTGGGGACACATCTGGATATCTATGCTTTGGGGACTTAATACCAGTGGCGTGGCTTTTATCTACTGTAGCACTTTCTATTTTTAGAGAAGAATTGGTAAAAACTGAGAATATATATATATATATATATATATATATATATATATATAATTTAGGTGACATAAGTAGGGATAAAGTTATTGTTGATTAAATAGGGACATAGCTAAAACTGCTGTGGTCCATAAGGGGAAACCTAAATGTGGATGCGAAAGTGGTGAACCACATGAGGCATCTGGCTGGCTAGAGAGAGGCTATGTAGCGACCAAAATATCTACAGTCAATGAGATGCGAGTAAATTCAACTTGCATGCAAATATAATGCAAATTGTATGCAGCTTGGAAGAGTGCAAATCAAATGCACTTCCTTTCAATTTGGATTGTCCAGATTCTGAGCTGCATACAATTTGCATGCAAGAAGGAACGATTTGCGTCTTATACCGATAACCTTTGAAGTACAGGCACACACACGCGGCAAACCCTCCCCCCCCCCCCCCCCCAATCACCCACCTCGATGGATAACCGAGAGTTTACTGTGCAGATGCTCCAACGCTCGTACGATCTGCGAGAGAGACAAAAAGACACACTAGGAGATCATGTGAGGTGTACAGACAGCATTCAACGCATGCGGCATCCACTTATACTGAAATAAAGAGAGCTAGATAAAAAAGAAATAATGATGTACATATGGTATACATGCAATACAAAAAACGTTCTACAGGTAGTCCCCGACTTACGAACGCCCCGCCGATATAAATGGCATGGATTCTGTGTTTCCAAGGGAACAAGCAAAAAAAACATTTTCAAATTGGACTTGTAGTTTTTGAGAAAATAGATTTAAAAAAAAAAAACTCTAAGAAAAAAAAATGGCTTTTCAACTTGTATAAACAGGTACAGGGGAAAGAGGTGACACAGAGGGGGACACTGGAGGCACAGAGGAGGTACAGGGGACAGAGGTGACACAGAGGGGGACACTGGAGGCACAGAGGAGGTACAGGGGACAGAGGTGACACAGAGGGGGACACTGGAGGCACAGAGGAGGTATAGGGGACAGAGATGGCACAATGTTCCTTAAAGGGAACCTAAATTGAGAGGGATATGGATGTTTCCTTTTAAACAATTCTAGTTGCTTGGCAGCCCTGCTGAACTCTTTGGCTGCAGTAGTGGCTGAATCACACACCTGAAACAAGCATGCAGCTAATCTACTCTGACTTCAGTCAGAGAGCACCTGATCTGCTGCATGCTTGTTCAGGGGCTGTGGATGAAAGTATTAGAGACACAGGATCAGCAGGAGAGTCAGGCAACTGGTATTCTTTTAAAAGGAAAAACTTCTCAGTTTGGCCTCTTGCACACTGCACGCGATTCCGATTCAGATTCCGCTTTTTAATCTGTTTTTGCATCCGATTCAGATTCCGATTTTCAGTTTGCTCCCTGCACACTGCAAATCGGAATCTGAATCGGATGTAAAAACTGATTAAAAAGCGGAATCTGAATCGGAATCGCGTGCAGTGTGCAAGAGGCCTTTAGGTTACCTTTAAGAACAGATTCAGGTTAAAGGACAACCGAGGTGACATGTGACATGATGAGATAGACATGTGTATGTACAGTGCCTAGCACACAAATAACTAGGCTGTGTTCCTTTTTTTCTTTCTCTGCTTGAAAGAGTTAAACATCAGGTATACAAGTGACAGTTTCTGTCTGGGTCGGGACTGGGTCTGACTATAGCATAACCCTCATTGATAACTACTTACAGCCATAATACACTTTCCTGGGATTAAATGGCTTCTGAGAGCAGAAAAGAAATAAAAAGGGTCAATAATTTATAGATTTGATCTCTGACATACTTCAATTTAGGTATCATTGAGCAGAAACAATGAAAAAGTAAAAACTTAAAAACTATATTTAAATATAAAATAAATAAAATAAAACTGTGGGATATCTTAAAAAGTCATTTTTAGGAGGAGGATAGATGCAATTTTTTTTTATGATCAGTTTATTTTCACCTTGGATGTCCTTTAAGAATGAACCTACAAGTCCCTATCTCGTTCGTTAACCGGGGACTTCTTGTATTGAGTAAATTGCAATACATCACACACACACACTGCATTAAAGGGGAACTGAAGAGAGAGGTATATGGAGGCTGTCATGTTTATTTCCTTTTAGACCTTACCAGTTGCCTGGCAGTCCTGCTGATCCTTTGCCTCTAATACTTTTAGCCATAGCCCCTGAACAAGCATGCAGCAGATCAGGTGTTTCAGTGGTTCAGACTTATAATCTGATCTGACAAGACTAGCTGCATGCTTGTTTCTGGTTTTAATCAGATACTACTGCAGAGAAATAGACCAGCAGGGCTGCCAGGCAACTGGTATTGATTAAAAGGAAATAAACATGACAGCCTCCATATACCTCTCTCTTCAGTTCCCCTTTAATTAGATTAACAAGGGTCAGGAATCTATTTTGCTGGCTGCGCTCTCTGCCCCCCTTTATTCTCTCAGAGAATTGAAGTGAGAGGGATATGCAGGCTTTCATATTTATTAATACCAGTTGCCTGGCAGTTCTGCTGATCTGTTTGGCTGCAGTAGTGGCAGAATCACACACCTGAAGCAAGCATGCTGCTAATATGGGCAGACATTAATTACAGCAGCTGATGTTCATACTTGTTCTCGGTCTGTGGCTGAAAAGAATTAAAGACACAGGATAACAATGACAGCCAGGAGACTGGCATAGTGTATAAAGGTCAAAGGGCAGCTTTCACATCCCTCTCAAAATTCAGCAGATTTAGGATGTGTGAACGTTCACAAAAGAGTTGGCAAAAACAGTAGTCTGTCTCCCTCTGGTGGCCACATTGCTGGTCATGCAGGGCTTCTCAAGGAACAATGCTAGCCAATCATCAGCTGTCACAACAGCATCCTACGATCAGTCCTCAATTATCCTATATTAAACTGTCACCTGATCATATAACCCCATTAGCAAGTCCTGGCCTGATCATGTGACCCCCATTAGCAACAAGTCCTGGCCTGATTATGTGACCCCATTAGCAAGTCCTGGCCTGATCATGTGACCCCATTAGCAGGTCCTGGCCTGATCATGTGACCCCATTAGCAGGTCCTGGCCTGATCATGTGACCCCATTAGCAGGTCCTGGCCTGATCATGTGACCACATTAGCAAATCCTGGCCTGATTATGTGACCCCATTAGCAAGTCCTGGCCTGATCATGTGACCCCATTAGCAAGTCCTGGCCTGATCATGTGACCCCATTAGCAGGTCCTGGCCTGATCATGTGACCCCATTAGCAGGTCCTGGCCTGATCATGTGACCACATTAGCAAGTCCTGGCCTGATCATGTGAACCCATTAGCAAGTCCAGGCCTGATCATGTGACCCCATTAGCAAGTCCTGGCCTGATCATGTGACCCCATTAGCAAGTCCTGGCCTGATCATGTGACCCCATTAGCAAGTCCTGGCCTGATCATGTGACCCCATTAGCAAGTCCTGGCCTGATCATGTGACCCCATTAGCAAGTCCTGGCCTGATCATGTGAACCCATTAGCAAGTCCTGGCCTGATCATGCGACCCCATTAGCAAGTCCTGGCCTGATCATGCGACCCCATTAGCAAGTCCTGGCCTGATCATGTGAACCCATTAGCAAGTCCTGGCCTGATCATGTGACCTCATTAGCAAGTCCTGGCCTGATCATGTGAACCCATTAGCAAGTCCTGGCCTGATCATGTGAACCCATTAGCAAGTCCTGGCCTGATCATGTGACCTCATTAGCAAGTCCTGGCCTGATCATGTGAACCCATTAGCAAGTCCTGGCCTGACCATGCGACCCCATTAGCAAGTCCTGGCCTGATCATGTGAACCCATTAGCAAGTCCTGGCCTGATCATGTGACCCCATTAGCAAGTCCTGGCCTGATCATGTGAACCCATTAGCAAGTCCTGGCCTGATCATGTGACCCCATTAGCAAGTCCTGGCCTGATCATGTGACCACATTAGCAAGTCCTGGCCTGATCATGTGAACCCATTAGCAAGTCCTGGCCTGATCATGTGACCCCATTAGCAAGTCCTGGCCTGATCATGTGACCCCATTAGCAGGTCCTGGCCTGATCATGTGATCCCATTAGCAGGTCCTGGCCTGATCATGTGACCACATTAGCAAGTCCTGGCCTGATCATGTGACCCCATTAGCAAGTCCTGGCCTGATCATGTGACCACATTAGCAAGTCCTGGCCTGATCATGTGAACCCATTAGTAAGTCCTGGCCTGACCATGCGACCCCATTAGCAAGTCCTGGCCTGATCATGTGAACCCATTAGCAAGTCCTGGCCTGATCATGTGACCCCATTAGCAAGTCCTGGCCTGATCATGTGAACCCATTAGCAAGTCCTGGCCTGATCATGTGAACCCATTAGCAAGTCCTGGCCTGATCATGTGAACCCATTAGCAAGTCCTGGCCTGACCATGCGACCCCATTAGCAAGTCCTGGCCTGATCATGTGACCACATTAGCAAGTCCTGGCCTGATCATGTGAACCCATTAGCAAGTCCTGGCCTGACCATGCGACCCCATTAGCAAGTCCTGGCCTGATCATGTGAATCCATTAGCAAGTCCTGGCCTGATCATGTGACCCCATTAGCAAGTCCTGGCCTGATCATGTGAACCCATTAGCAAGTCCTGGCCTGATCATGTGACCCCATTAGCAAGTCCTGGCCTGATCATGTGACCACATTAGCAAGTCCTGGCCTGATCATGTGAACCCATTAGCAAGTCCTGGCCTGATCATGTGAACCCATTAGCAAGTCCTGGCCTGATCATGTGACCCCATTAGCAAGTCCTGGCCTGATCATGTGACCCCATTAGCAGGTCCTGGCCTGATCATGTGACCGGAGGGACATCAGTCAGCTGACCACACAGAAACGGTTATTGGATGATAAGCACGCGGCGCCCCACACATTCTGGCACTTACAGAAACGGCTATTTTGCCCAATATATCTTCGGGGATTGTTAGGCCTTTGTCTATGACGTGCTTGTAGAATTTGTCCAGTGATGTGTCCATGAGCTCCATACAGATCCAGACGTCACCCTGCAAGACAGAGACATAGAAGAGGAAGCTGCAGGGGTGGAGTGTACAGCAGGAAACACAGAGGGAGGTTTACTATCACTACAGTCAGTAGAGGGAGGCCATACGGGGCGCCCCATTCATACATGCTGCCACTGGCACTATCTGCTTGGGGGGTGTCTGTCTGTAATTCCAGTGAAGAGATTCCTCTCATTGCCCTGCTCAGTGATGACAGCCACAAGCAAGCGAGGGGTAATCACCAAACTGGAACGTAGAAAGTAATAAAAAACCAGAAAGGGTTCTAACTAAAAAGTTCTTCGCAAGTGTTTCATTCTTGAAGAGGCCCTGTAGTGGCATATAGTAGAATGCAGTACATTATTCAGGATCCTCACTTTTACAGAAATTATTCTGGTGTCAGTAGAAGAAACACTTCCTATATCTATATATTGCTGCATATTGGTATGTAGCTCCGCCCTCCCAGTGATGTCATAGCCTAGGCTATGGTGTTATGCAGCCATCTCCCCCAGAGCACTGTGGGAGATCAGGTAATGTTCCTGCTCATTACACAGAGGAAAAAAAATTCCACAGGGATTCACATTGCCTGCAGTAAAGATGCTGGCATCTCTGATAAATTTAAAAATGTAAATCAGGGAGAGAAAAGACTTTATATGGGGAAACTCAATCTATATTTCAGTCATAAAGTTGCATTTAGTAAAGTTCCACTTCTGGTCAATTTAGCCCATTCCCCAACTATGTATCAGCTGAGCCCGCCTCTTTCACAGCCAAACCCCACCTCCTCCAAAGTCGAGTCCAGCCTCCTTCTCCAAATAAACACTGCCTATCATTAATTAAAGCGGAATATAACCCTGCATTTCAATTTTGCTCTAAAACATTATTTACAGCATATTATATGCAACCAGCATTTTTCTTTTACTAGACCAGCATTGGAAGGGTTACACACAGAGCTTTAAAGTTCCGTGGAGAGAAATGCTCCCCGAAGCCGAAGTTTAGATAGATACATTTAAAGGAATACTGGGGGGGTCGGGGGGAAATGAGTTGAACTTACCCGGTGCTTCTAATGGTCCCCCGCAGACATCCTGTGCCCGCGTAGCCACTCCCCAATGCTCCGGCCCCGCCTCCGATTGTCCACAATCCCTCTGATGTCACCAGGAGCATACTGCGCAGGCCCAGTTCGGTCTGCACCTGCGCAGTACTCTCTTGGTGACGTCAGTGGGAGCGAGGACACGGTAAAGCAGGTGCAGTGGTTTTCAGACTTTAAAGTCTGAAATTCCAGAAGTGAACCGGAGGCAGGGCCAAGCCATCGGTGAGTGGCTGCGCAGGCACAGAATGTCTGCGGGGGACCATTAGAAGCCCCGGGTAAGTTCAACTCAGTTTCCCCCGACCCCCCTACAGTATTCCTTTAAGTAAACAGAATGTAACAAGTGTGGAATGTGACTCACTCTCTCTGACTGTGCAGGAGCTGAAGGACAGCCAAAGAGTGTGTAACATTCCTCACTTGTTACATTCTGTTTACTTAAATGTATCTATCTAAACTTCGGCTGTGTGGAGCAGTTCTTTCCACGGAACTTTAAAGCTCTGTGTGTAACCCTTCCAATGCTGGTCTAGTAAAAAAAAAAATGCTGGTTGCATATAATATGCTGTAAATAATGTTTTAGAGCAAAGTTGAAATGCAGGGTTATATTCCGCTTTAAGGGGACACTCGAAACTGTGTCAAATCTTTTGTCTGTGCACCATGTCTGTGCTCTTAGCCATAACATACAAATATGTAAGGACAGTTACTAAAATGATTTATAGACTGTGTTTCACTTTGCTGGGAAGATTACCAATGACATATGAAAGCTTATAACTGCCACTGTCCAAGCTCCACAGATTGGTCTTTAAAGAACACGAATTTCAGTTGATAAGACTATGTAAGCACAGCACAGAGTTCTTTTCCTGCAGTATTCAGTGACTGGGGCAGCTGAAGAAGAGGAGGCAGAATTTTCCTTATCAAAAAGATTGGAATGAATTTGAAGATATATTCTATCCATGTAATAATAGTTTGTAACAATGCTGAGCTGGGGGGACTTGTGATAATTACACAGATGACATTACTGTGGAACAAATAGGATAACTACGGATGATAAAGAGTATTTTATTGTACGTTTTTCCAGGCTGTAGTTCCCTTTTAAGGAAGCAGAGAAGAGTCAGATTCTGTGTTATGTTTACAGACTTTTGTCCAGAATGAGCAAACTACCTCCCATGGCAGCCAGTCTTGTACAAATTACCTTCCATGGCGGCAGTAGAAACAGGAGATCAGTGGAACCCCTAAAATGAGGACACAGCTATACAATCAGAAGGGCTCTCCCAGTCCCCCAATATATCCAAAATGTAAAGCCAGATTCCAGAACATACTTGGACTTTTTGGGAAAGCAGGAGTGGGCGAGCCATACCTCTCTGAATAAAGCTCCGTAGAACGTAACAGTGAAGTGACAATCGACCGTCCGCATGGAGATGTCCAGGTCCATCAGCAGTCTCTTCTGCTCTTGGCTGTTCACGGTGGCCCTGATACGCTGTGGAGAGAAGAGGAACGTCAGCTCTGCCGAAATACCAGCGAGAGGCTTTTTATGCCGTGTGCCCAAACACTGCAGGGCGGTCTGCTAGAGACCCTTTAAAAAAATGACTAGCCTTAAAGTGTACCTGAAATGGGACCTCTGCAATAAAATATACATACCTGGGGCTTCCTCCAGCCCCCTTCCACCTGACCGCTGCCACAGAGTCTTCTTCTCCCTCTCAGCTTGCCCGCAACTGGCCCTGGAAAATCCATCACTCGGGGCCCGATGGCACATGCGCAATCCGGCCAGAAGCGCTCCCCTGTCTCGCTCCTGTCGCCGGAAGCGTTTTGCGCCTGTGCAGTAGTACCGTGCAGGCGCAGAACGCTCCAGGCAACGTGGTTGCGATGGGAGTGTGTGCGTTGCCAGGCCAACCATTTTCAGTTGGCCCCGAACCAGAAAACTTTCCAGGGCCAATTCGGGCCAAACGGAGAGGGAGAGGTGGACGCTGTGGCAGTGATCAGGCCTGAGGGGGCTGGAGGAAGCCTCAGGTATGTATATATTATTGCTAATTCACCATCTCAGGTTCCCTTTAAAGAGGAACCAAAAGAGCACATAATAGAAAGTAATAAATTGTTCAGGATTCCCATTTCTATTCCAATTATTTTGTTTTCAGCATCAGAGACTTCCTGTATCAATATATTGCTATAGTTTGGTATGTAACCCCACCTTCCCCTCAATGTTTAGCCTAGGCTAGGATGTCACGCAGCCTTCTGCCCCAGAGCACTCTGGGAGATCACGTGATGTCCCTACTCACTTCACAGAGGGTGAAAACCATTCCACAGTGATGCATATGACAGCAGTAAAGATGACACCATCTGGTGTAAATTTCAGAATATAAATCAGGGAAAGGAAAGATTTTACAATGGGCAGACACTGACTAAATAGTTAATAATTCTTATGTTTAACTATAGTTCTAATAGTTATAACTATTTAGTGATAACTGCACATGTGAAGAAAAACTATATCTGTTTAACCACTTCATCACCAAGGGGTTTATCCCCTTATGGACCAACGCAATTTTCACCATTCTGTGCTCCTCCCTTTCATTCGCCAATAACTTTATCACTACTTATCGCATTGAAATAAAAAAAAAATTCAACACAAATTGGGCTTTATTTGGGTGGTACTATTCACTAACAATTATTTTAAATGCATTTTAATCGAAAAAAAAATATCCATTATTTCAAAGTTTTCAGATGACAGTTTTTAAATAAAATATGCGACTGTAAATAAAACCCACGCATTTTATTTGCCCTGGTTATTACAACATTTAAATGTTGTCCCTAGTACAAAATATGTCGACAATATTTTATTTGGAAATTTTTTTATAATTACAATCCCTTATTTGCAAAAAATAAAATAAAATAAATAAAAAATAATATACCCTCATGGCATACACATTTAAAAAGTCCCCAACATAATAAATGCATGCTGTCCCTTTGGCTTTTTTTGTAACAAGTTTTTATTATAGTAAATGTGGGGACAGAAAGGGGTTTATAGGGTTTTTATTTATATACGTTGGATTTTTTTTGTTTTGTGGACAAAAAAAATAATATTGAAGGGCACGAATATATTTGTCCACTAGATGGCACTGTTAGGTATAGAAAGTTGAATCACAGCTTTCTATACTGTAACAAAAAGTTAAGGTTTTGTTTTTTTTGGAATTCATTTTTTTTGGAGGGGGGCCTCCCAAAGGCAGCAGTATTTGACCAAATTGTTTGAATACTGCTACGGGGGAGCCAGCGCTGCAATGAGGACCAGGGGAGGAGCAGGGAGGCTCTATAGGACCGAGAGCCTCCCCTTAGAGAAGTATGTGGCATTTTTTTTTTTTTTAAACAGGTTCCCAATGACTAATGCATTTTGTCTGCTGTTCGTTACAGCAGAGATTCTTTATGAGTTCGGCACTTGGATTGGTGAATGGAAGAATACTCCCAATCTCTCCTGTAACTGTCGGTCACGGGGGTGAGCACAGGTGTGTGCGCACCACGCATCTAAAGCCAGAGACAATAATCTACGCCCCTAAGACAGGAAGCGTACTCCCGCGGGACGTATATATACTGCCACGGGAGTAGTCTTCCTGTCTGATCATGAGAGTTCTGCCATCATTGCTCAGAGCCACCTACCTTCACGGCCATGATCTGCTCGCTGGGCACGTGGCGCATTTTCTCCACCACCCCGTAGGCCCCTCGGCCGAGCTCCTCTATCGGTAATAGGTCATCTGCTTTCACCTCGAAGTTCTGAGGACAAAAACAAGAATTACTACACCAAACCAACATCATATCCGGCCTCTCCGTATCAGCAAAAAGCCACCCTGTATATATAAACGCCACAAAAACATTCATGTGACCTCACTACTCACCGCAAACCTGCATTACAGGTGATTCTACCTCTGCTAACATATTGGGTTATCCAAAAGGCATAAAGGTGCCCACTATTAATACAATCTTGATTGTACAATTTTACAAAATCTATATAGTAGACGGTAAACACTTTGAAAGGAAAAGTCCATCGGTAACATGCCAGACCTTCCTAGATCTGCGAATTGCATTCCGTGCAACCCACAGATCAGAAACGGCCAATAAGATGCTCAGAATTCTAGATTCCATGAAAATTTCATACAAATTGTATGCAACTTGAAACAAAGCACCACAGCTGCAGCCACTAGGATGCGCTCTATAGGCAGTAGCAGTGTTAGGGAGATTTGCCCAAGGTCTCCTACTGAATAGGTGCTGGCTTAATGAACAGGCAGAGCCGAGATTCGAACCCAGGTCTCCTGTGTCAGAGGCAGAGCCCTTATCCATTACACAATCCAACCGCCGCTATGATATATGATTATTAATTCCTGTGATAAAACGAGGGCAGCCATGTTCTGTTTGGCTGCCCTCGTAGTGGCTGGATAGTGTAATGGTTAATGGCTCTGCCTCTGACACAGGAGACCTGAGTTCGTATCTCGGCTCTGCCCGTTTAGTAAGCCAGCAGTAGGAGGTCCTAGTGGCTGCAGCTCTGGCGCTTTGAGTCCGCCAGGAGAAAAGCGCGATATAAATGTTCTGTGTTTGTTTTGTTTGTTTGTCACATTGTCACAGGCTGAGGGCTGGAGATGCTATCAGCTTGCCTGTGTGTAAATTCAGTCCCCTCTCCTCCTCCCTCCTCCCCTCTGCCTCTGAAATCAATGGCTAGTAACCTCCTCCTCCTGTCCAGACTGAGCTCCCATAAGCCCTTGCTACAGTGCCAAGGCACAAAAGGCGCTGTGGGCAAGGCTTGTTTAGTTTTTAGGTAATTAGAGTATTAAAACAAAAAAGTATTTGGCTTGAGGAATGTCCTATAAGCTATATGAAAGGAACACAATTACGCAATGAGTAAAACTTTATCTCGGATCCAGTTTAACCACTTCACGACCGCCCCCAGCCGATGGGCGGCGGCAAAGTCCGGGCCCAAACGACCGCAATACGCCCATCGGCGGGGGCGGCTGCGGGAGTGGTTATGCGGCGATCGCGTCATTCGTGACGCGATCAGCCGCCGGGGACTGGCTCCGCCCACCGCTCGTAGTAACCCGCCGGCCGTTCGGAAGCGCCGGCGGGTTACTAGCACCCGGATCGCCGCACTTACATTGTATAATAGGCTTTGTAATGTATACAAAGCCTATTATACTGGCTGCCTCCTGCCCTGGTGGTCCCAGTGTCCGAGGGACCACCAGGGCAGGCTGCAGCCACCCTAGTCTGCACCCAAGCACACTGATTTCCCTCCCCCTGCCCCCTGATCGCCCACAGCACCCCTCAGACCCCCCCCTGCCCACCCCCCAGACCACTGTTTGCACCCAGTCACCCCCCTAATCACCCATCAATCACTCCCTGTCACTATCTGTCAACGCTATTTTTTTTTTTATCCCCCCCCCCTGCCCACTGCCCCCTCCTGATCACCCCCCCACCCCTCAGATTCTCCCCAGACCCCCCCCCCAGACCCCTCCCCCCGTGTACTGTATGCATCTATCCCCCCTGATCACCTGTCAATCACCTGTCAATCACCCGTCAATCACCAGTCAATCACCAGTCAATCACCCCCTGTCTCTGCTACCCATCAATCAGCCCCTAACCTGCCCCTTGCGGGCAATCTGATCACCCACCCACACCAATAGATCGCCCGCAGATCCGACATCAGATCACCTCCCAAATCCATTGTTTACATCTATTCTCTCCTCTAAACACCCACTAATTACCCATCAATCACCTATCAATCACCCCCTATCACCACCTGTCACTGTTACCCATCAGATTAGACCCTAATCTACCCCTTGCGGGCACCCAATCACCCGCCCACACGCTCAGATTGTCCTCAGACCCCCCTTTATCAATTCGCCAGTGCAATATTTACATCTGTTATTCCCTGTAATAACCCACTGATCACCTGTCAATCACCTATCAATCACCCCCTGTCACTGCCACCCATCAATCACCCCCTGTCACTGCCACCCATCAATCAGCCCCTAACCTGCCCCTTGCGGGCAATCTGATCACCCACCCACACCAATAGATCGCCCGCAGATCCGACATCAGATCACCTCCCAAATCCATGGTTTACATCTATTCTCTCCTCTAAACACCCACTAATTACCCATCAATCACCTATCAATCACCACCTGTCACTGTTACCCATCAGATTAGACCCTAATCTACCCCTTGCGGGCACCCAATCACCCGCCCACACGCTCAGATTGCCCTCAGACCCCCCTTTATCAATTCGCCAGTGCAATATTTACATCTGTTATTCCCTGTAATAACCCACTGATCACCTGTCAATCACCTGTTATTCCCTGTAATAACCCACTGATCACCTGTCAATCACCTATCAATCACCCCCTGTCACTGCCACCCATCAATCACCCCCTGTCACTGCCACCCATCAATCAGCCCCTAACCTGCCCCTTGCGGGCAATCTGATCACCCACCCACACCAATAGATCGCCCGCAGATCCGACATCAGATCACCTCCCAAATCCATTGTTTACATCTATTCTCTCCTCTAAACACCCACTAATTACCCATCAATCACCTATCAATTACCCCCTATCACCACCTGTCACTGTTACCCATCAGATTAGACCCTAATCTACCCCTTGCGGGCACCCAATCACCCGCCCACACGCTCAGATTGCCCTCAGACCCCCCTTTATCAATTCGCCAGTGCAATATTTACATCTGTTATTCCCTGTAATAACCCACTGATCACCTGTCAATCACCTATCAATCACCCCCTGTCACTGCCACCCATCAATCACCCCCTGTCACTGCCACCCATCAATCAGCCCCTAACCTGCCCCTTGCGGGCAATCTGATCACCCACCCACACCAATAGATCGCCCGCAGATCCGACATCAGATCACCTCCCAAGTGCAGTGTTTACATCTCTTCTCTCCTCTAAACACCCACTAATTACCCATCAATCACCCCCTATCACCACCTGTCACGGTTACCCATCAGATTAGACCCTAATCTGCCCCTTGCGGGCACCCAATCACCCGCCCACACCTCAGAACGTCCTCAGACCCCAGCCCTGATCACCTCGCTAGTGCATTGCTTGCATCTATTTCCCCCCTCTAATCACACCTTGAGACACCCATCAATCACCTCCTGTCACCCCCTAGCACACCTACCCATCAGATCAGGCCCTAATTTGCCCCGTGTGGGCTCCTGATCACTCGGCCAAACCCTCAGGTCCCCCTCAGACCCCCTTCCGATCACCTCCCCAGTGCATTGATTGCATCTATTTTCCCCTCTAACCGCCCCCTGAGACACCCATCAATCACCTCCTGTCACCCCCTAGCACTCCTATCCATCAGATCAGGCCCAAAACATCCTGTCATCTAAGAGGCCACCCTGCTTATGACCGGTTCCACAAAATTTGCCCCCTCATAGACCACCTGTCATCAAAATTTGCAGATGCTTATACCCCTGATCAGTCATTTTGAGAAATTTGGTTTCCAGACTACTCACAGTTTTGGGCCCGTAAAATGCCAGGGCAGTATAGGAACCCCACAAGTGACCCCATTTTAGAAAGAAGACACCCCAAGGTATTCTGTTAGGTGTATGATGAGTTCATAGAAGATTTTATTTTTTGTCACAAGTTAGCGGAAATTGATATGTATTGTTTTTTTTTTCACAAAGTGTCATTTTCCGCTAACTTGTGACAAAAAAAAAATCTTCTATGAACTCATCATACACCTAACGGAATACCTTGGGGTGTCTTCTTTCTAAAATGGGGTCACTTGTGGGGTTCCTATACTGCCCTGGCATTTAAGGGGCCCTAAACCGTGAGCAGTAGTCTAGAATCCAAAGGCCTCAAAATGACCTGTGAATAGGACGTTAGGCCCCTTAGCGCACCTAGGTTGCAAAAAAGTGTCACACATGTGGTATCGCCGTACTCAGAAGAAGTAGTATATTGTGTTTTGGGGTGTATTTTCACACATACCCATGCTGGGTGGGAGAAATCTCTCTGTAAAAGGACAATTGTGTGTAAAAAAAAATCAAACAATTGTCATTTACAGAGATATTTCTCCCACCCAGCATGGGTATGTGTAAAAATACACCCCAAAACACATTATACTACTTCTCCTGAGTACGGCGGTACCACATGTGTGGCACTTTTTTGCACCCTAAGTGCGCTAAGAGGCCCAAAGTCCAATGAGTACCTTTAGGATTTCACAGGTCATTTTGCGACATTTGGTTTCAAGACTACTCCTCACGGTTTAGGGCCCCTAAAATGCCAGGGCAGTATAGGAACCCCACAAATGACCCCATTTTAGAAAGAAGACACCCCAAGGTATTCCGTTAGGAGTATGGTGAGTTCATAGAAGATTTTATTTTTTGTCATAAGTTAGCGGAAAATGACACTTTGTGAAAAAAAACAATTAAAATCAATTTCCGCTAACTTGTGACAAAAAAAAAAAAAATCTTCTATGAACTCACCATACTCCTAACGGAATACCTTGGGGTGTCTTCTTTCTAAAATGGGGTAATTTGTGGGATTCCTATACTGTCCTGGCATTTTAGGGGCCCTAAACCGCGAGGAGTAGTCTTGAAACGAAATTTCTCAAAATGACCTGTGAAATCCTAAAGGTACTCATTGAACTTTGGGCCCCTTAGCGCAGTTAGGGTGCAAAAAAGTGCCACACATGTGGTATCGCCGTACTCAGGAGAAGTAGTATAATGTGTTTTGGGGTGTATTTTTCCACATACCCATGCTGAGTGGCAGAAATATCTCTATAAATAGACAATTGTGTGTAAAAAAAAATAAAACAATTGTCATTTATGGAGATATTTCTCCCACCCAGCATGGGTATGTGTAAAAATACACCCCAAAACACATTATACTACTTCTCCTGAGTACGGCAATACCACATGTGTGGCACTTTTTTGCAGCCTAACTGCGCTAAGGGGCCAAAAGTCCAATGAGCATCTTTAGGCTTTACAGGGGTGCTTACAATTAGGCACCCCCCAAAATGCCAGGACAGTGAACACACCCCACAAATGACCCCATTTTGGAAAGTAGACACTTCAAGGTATTCAGAGAGGAGCATAGTGAGTCCGTGGCAGATTTCATTTTTTTTTGTTGCAAGTTAGAAGAAATGGAAACTTTTTTTTTTTCTTTTTTTTGTCAGAAAGTGTCATTTTCCGCTAACTTGTGACAAAAAATAAAATCTTCTATGAACTCACCATGCCTCTCACTGAATACTTTGGGATTGCTTCTTTCCAAAATGGGGTCATTTGGGGGGTATTTGTACTATCCTGGAATTTTAGCCCCTCATGAAACCTGACAGGTGCGCAGAAAAGTCAGAGATGCTTGAAAATGGGAAAATTCACTTTTGGCACCATAGTTTGTAAACGCTATAACTTTTACCCAAACCAATAAATATACACTGAATGGGTTTTTTTTTAATCAAAAACATGTTTGTCCACATTTTTCGCGCTGCATGTATACAGAAATTTTACTTTATTTGAAAAATGTCAGCACAGAAAGTTAAAAAAATCATTTTTTTGCCAAAATTCATGTCTTTTTTGATGAATATAATAAAAAGTAAAACTCACAGGAGCAATCAAATAGCATCAAAAGAAAGCTGTATTAGTGACAAGAAAAGGAGGTAAAATTCATTTAGGTGGTAGGTTGTATGACCGAGCATTAAACCGTGAAAGCTGCAGTGGTCTGAATGGAGAAAAAGGCTCTGGTCCTTAAGGGGCGAAAAGACTGTGGTCCTCAAGTGGTTAAAGGGTTTCTAAAATCTAAATAAAAATCAGTCTACCTTACCTGGAGCTTCTTGCAGTCCCCTAGAGTCATCCTGTGCCCGCGACGCCTGTAGTAGCAATTTTTGCGTACTCCGCACACGCAGAACTCCCCTGGCCGCGGGAGGCGATGAGGAGGCGTGTGGCTGGCTAGCTTTGCGGGGGTCGCCGCTGTTTGCTGGAGGGACAGAAGTCATGAGCACAGGATGACTCCAGGGGGCTGCAAGGAGCTCTGGGTAAGGTAAACTGATTTTTTATTTAAAATTAAGATTTCCTTTAAAGGACACCTGAAGTGAGAGAGATATAGAGGCTGCCATATTTATTTCCTGTTAAACAATACCAGTTGCCTGGCAGCCCTGCTGATCTCTTTGGCTGCAGTAGTGTCTGAATCACACCAGAAACAAGCATGCAGCTAATCCTGTCACACTTCAGTCAGAGCACCTGATCTGCTGCATGCTTGTTCAGGGTCTATGGCTAAACGTATTAGAGGCAGAGGATCAGCAGGGCTGCCAGGCAACTGGTATTGCTTAAAGGACATCAGAGACGGGGGAAAAAAAGTTTTATACATACCTGGGGCTTCCTCCAGCCTCATGTGCACGGATCGCTCCCACGCCGCCGTCCTCTGCCGACCTGCAGCTCCAGTACCGGGTCCCGTAACGTCCTCCAGTCGCGGCCAGTCTATGCAAGAGGAAGTGTGCTGTCTACGTATCTCTCTGGCGGCCACCTGTGGGGGAAGATGGTACTGCGCCTGCGCTGGATCCAAAAGGTAAACATTGCCATTTGCTGTTGTCTCTAGGTCCTAGCGCTGGATCGGGGCTGCACAGGAGGAAGGGGAAGACTCATCAGGATCCAGAGGCTCCTCCCTCCTGAGGTAAGTAACCTCAAGGGCTTTTATTTTCTTACAGGTTCTCTTAAATTCAACAGGTCGTGTGTTCGATTGGCCCAATACCAAAGCAGCTGCATAACTGCCCACCTCACCAGGGCTGCCAAAACATCCATTTACATACAGACGCATCTACGTCATGCAGGTTCTGGGGCTACTTAACAGTGCATAAACTTCATCTAACTAGCCACAAGACCTGTATAATTCATATGTGTCAGTAATTAGGGAAGGGAGGGGTTGGTAACACTGAAGCTCACAACGCTGCGTCTCATTAATATGCGCCACAAATGGCCACTTTTAGGAATTTGTGGAGTCGGGCTTTGGCAATATTTCAGCACTGCTGAGTCAGTGGCTCCGGAACGGTAACACGAGATGGGATTTCAGCAATGACTGCTTGTTCATGAATTGGTTAAATAGGTTTCATTCCTGGTTTATAGCAAAGTACTGACTGATATAAGAGAGGAGATGTGCGCACTCAGCAGTCCCAGCAGCGCCGCCGCGGATAAGAGCGCACCGCACACACCAGCCAGCGAGGCCTGATGTCAGTGCAGGACGCCCTGTCATTACCCACAGCCCCGTCTGGCAGCCAACAGGAACACAATGTTCTGAGCTACCAGGGAACATCACAAGTGACAGGTACACAGAATCCAGCATCACCGCACACTCTGCGCAGGCCTCGCAAACTTTCCACACGGCAACTGCCACTCGCACCCTACCCTGCTGCTCTGCTGACACCAAACTGCCACCTACCCTCTACCCTGCTACTCCGCAGACACCACACAGCCACTTACACCCTACCCTGCTACTCCGCAGACACCAAACAGCCACTTACACCCTACCCTGCTACTCCGCAGACACCAAACTGTCACCTACACCCTACCCTGCTACTCCGCAGACACCAAACTGCCACTTACACCCTACCCTGCTACTCCGCAGACACCAAACTGTCACCTACACCCTACCCTGCTACTCCGCAGACACCAAACTGCCACCTACACCCTACCCTGCTACTCCGCAGACACCAAACAGCCACTTACACCCTACCCTGCTACTCCGCAGACACCAAACTGTCACCTACACCCTACCCTGCTACTCCGCAGACACCAAACTGCCACCTACACCCTACCCTGCTACTCCGCAGACACCAAACTGCCACCTACACCCTACCCTGCTACTCCGCAGACACCAAACTGCCACTTACACCTTACCCTGCTACTCCGCAGACACCAAACTGCCACTTACACCTTACCCTGCTACTCCGCAGACACCAAACTGCCACCTACACCTTACCCTGCTACTCCGCAGACACCAAACTGCCACTTACACTCTACCCTGCTACTCTGCTGACACCAAACTGCCACTCACACCTTACCCTGCTACTCCACAGACACCAAACTGCCACCTACACCCTACCCTGCTACTCCGCAGACACCAAACAGCCACTTACACCCTACCCTGCTACTCTGCTGTCACTAAACTGCCACTTACACTCTACCCTGCTACTCTGCTGACACCAAACTGCCACCTACACCCTACCCTGCTACTCTGCTGACACCAAACTGCCACCTACCCTCTACCCTGCTACTCCGCAGACACCAAACTGCCACCTACACCCTACCCTGCTACTCTGCTGTCACTAAACTGCCACTTACACTCTACCCTGCTACTCTGCTGACACCAAACTGCCACTTACACCTTACCCTGCTACTCCGCAGACACCAAACAGCCACTTACACCTTACCCTGCTACTCTGCTGACACCACACTGCCACTAATACCCTTCCCTGCTACTCTGCAGACACCAAACTGCCACTTACACCTTACCCTGCTACTCCGCAGACACCAAACTGCCACTCACACCCTACCCTGCTACTCTGCTGACACCAAACTGCCACTTACACCCTACCCTGCTACTCCGCAGACACCAAACTGCCACTCACACCCTACCCTGCTACTCCGCAGACACCAAACTGCCACTCACACCCTACCCTGCTACTCTGCTGACACCAAACTGCCACCTACAGCCTACCCTGCTGTCACCAAACTGCCACTTACACCCTACCCTGCTACTCCGCAGACACCAAACTGCCACTCACACCCTACCCTGCTACTCTGCTGACACCAAACTGCCACCTACACCCCACCCTGCCACTCCGCAGACACCAAACAGCCACTTACACCCTACCCTGCTACTCTGCTGACACCAAACTGCCACTTACACCCTACCCTGCTGCTCTGCTGACACCAAACTGCCACCTACACCCCACCCTGCCGACACCAAACTGCCACTTACCCCCTACCCTGCTACGCTGCTGACACAAAACTGCCACCTACACTCTACCCTGCTGCTCTGCTGACACCAAACTGCCACCTACACCCCACCCTGCCACTCTGCTGACACCAAACTGCCACTTACCCCCTACCATGCTACTCCGCAGACACCAAACTGCCACTCACACCCTACCCTGCTACTCTGCTGACACCAAACTGCCACCTACACCCCACCCTGCCTCTCTGCTGACACCAAACTGCCACCTACACCCTACCCTGCTACTCTGCTGACACCAAACTGCCACCTACATCCTACCCTGCTGTCACCAAACTGCCACTCACACCCTACCCTGCTACTCTGCTGACACCAAACTGCCACTTACCCCCTACCCTGCTACTCTGCTGACACCAAACTGCCACCTACATCCTACCCTGCTGTCACCAAACTGCCACTTACACCCTACCCTGCTGTCACCAAACTGCCACTCACACCCTACCCTGCTACTCTGCTGACACCAAACTGCCACTTACACCCTACCCTGCTACTCTGCTGACACCAAACTGCCACTTACACCCTACCCTGCTACTCTGCTGACACCAAACTGCCACCTACACCCCACCCTGCCGACACCAAACTGCCACTTACCCCCTACCCTGCTACGCTGCTGACACAAAACTGCCACCTACACTCTACCCTGCTGCTCTGCTGACACCAAACTGCCACCTACACCCCACCCTGCCACTCTGCTGACGCCAAACTGCCACTTACCCCCTACCCTGCTACTCCGCAGACACCAAACTGCCACTCACACCCTACCCTGCTACTCTGCTGACACCAAACTGCCACCTACACCCCACCCTGCCTCTCTGCTGACACCAAACTGCCACCTACACCCTACCCTGCTACTCTGCTGACACCAAACTGCCACCTACATCCTACCCTGCTGTCACCAAACTGCCACTCACACCCTACCCTGCTACTCTGCTGACACCAAACAGCCACTTACACCCTACCCTGCTACTCTGCTGACACCAAACTGCCACTTACACCCTACCCTGCTACTCTGCTGACACCAAACTGCCACCTACACCCTACCCTGCTACTCTGCTGACACCAAACTGCCACTTACACCCTACCCTGCTACTCTGCTGACACCAAACTGCCACCTACACCCTACCCTGCTACTCTGCTGACACCAAACTGCCACCTACACCCTACCCTGCTGCTCTGCTGACACCAAACTGCCACTTACACTCTACCCTGCTGCTCTGCTGACACCAAACTGCCACTTACACTCTACCCTGCTGTCACCAAACTGCCACTTACACCCTTCCCTGCTACTCTGCTGACACCAAACGGCCACTTACACCCTAGCCTGCTACTCTGCTGACACCAAACTGCCACTTACACCCTACCCTGCTACTCTGCTGACACCAAACTGCCACCTACACCCTACCCTGCTACTCTGCTGACACCAAACTGCCACTTACACCCTACCCTGCTACTCTGCTGACACCAAACTGCCACTTACACCCTACCCTGCTGACACCAAACTGCCACCTACACCCTACCCTGCTACTCTGCAGACACTAAACTGCCACCTACACCCTACCCTGCTACTCTGCAGACACCAAACTGCCACCTACACCCTACCCTGCTACTCTGCAGACACGAAACTGCCACTTACACCCTACCCTGCTACTCTGCTGACACCAAACTGCCACTTACACCCTACCCTGCTACTTTGCAGACATTAAACTGCCACCTACACCCTACCCTGCAGACACCAAACTGCCACCTACACCCTACCCTGCTACTCTGCAGACACGAAACTGCCACTTACACCCTCCCTACCCTGCTACTCTGCTGACACCAAACAGCCACTTACACCCTACCCTGCTACTCTGCTGACACCAAACTGCCACTTACACCCTACCCTGCTACTCTGCTGACACCAAACTGCCACCTACACCCTACCCTGCTGCTCTGCTGACACCAAACTGCCACCTACACCCTACCCTGCTACTCTGCTGACACCAAACTGCCACCTACACCCTACCCTGCTACTCTGCTGACACCAAACTGCCACCTACACCCTACCCTGCTGCTCTGCTGACACAAAACTGCCACTTACACTCTACCCTGCTGCTCTACTGACACCAAACTGCCACTTACACTCTACCCTGCTGTCACCAAACTGCCACTTACACTCTACCCTGCTGCTCTGCTGACACCAAACTGCCACTTACACTCTACCCTGCTGCTCTGCTGACACCAAACTGCCACTTACACTCTACCCTGCTGCTCTGCTGACACCAAACTGCCACTTACACTCTACCCTGCTGTCACCAAACTGCCACTTACACTCTACCCTGCTGCTCTGCTGACACCAAACTGCCACTTACACTCTACCCTGCTGCTCTGCTGACACCAAACTGCCACTTACACTCTACCCTGCTGTCACCAAACTGCCACTTACACCCTTCCCTGCTACTCTGCTGACACCAAACTGCCACTTACACCCTAGCCTGCTACTCTGCTGACACCAAACTGCCACTTACACCCTACCCTGCTACTCTGCAGACACCAAACTGCCACCTACACCCTACCCTGCTACTCTGCTGACACCAAACTGCCAATTACACCCTACCCTGCTACTCTGCTGACACCAAACTGCCACTTACACCCTACCCTGCTACTCTGCTGACACCAAACTACCACCTACACCCTACCCTGCTACTCTGCAGACACTAAACTGCCACCTACACCCTACCCTGCTACTCTGCAGACACCAAACTGCCACCTACACCCTACCCTGCTACTCTGCAGACACGAAACTGCCACTTACACCCTACCCTGCTACTCTGCTGACACCAAACTGCCACTTACACCCTACCCTGCTACTCTGCAGACATTAAACTGCCACCTACACCCTACCCTGCAGACACCAAACTGCCACCTACACCCTACCCTGCTACTCTGCAGACACGAAACTGCCACTTACACCCTACCCTGCTACTCTGCTGACACCAAACTGCCACTTACACCCTACCCTGCTACTCTGCTGACACCAAACTGCCACTTACACCCTACCCTGCTACTCTGCTGACACCAAACTACCACCTACACCCTACCCTGCTACTCTGCAGACACTAAACTGCCACCTACACCCTACCCTGCTACTCTGCAGACACCAAACTGCCACCTACACCCTACCCTGCTACTCTGCAGACACGAAACTGCCACTTACACCCTACCCTGCTACTCTGCTGACACCAAACTGCCACTTACACCCTACCCTGCTACTCTGCAGACATTAAACTGCCACCTACACCCTACCCTGCAGACACCAAACTGCCACCTACACCCTACCCTGCTACTCTGCAGACACGAAACTGCCACTTACACCCTACCCTGCTACTCTGCTGACACCAAACTGCCACTTACACCCTACCCTGCTACTGCCACTTACACCCTACCCTGCTAACACCAAACTGCCACTAATACCTTTCCCTGCTACTCTGCAGACACCAAACTGCCACTTACACCCTAACCTGCTTCTCCAGGGACACCAAACTGCCACTTATACCCTACCTTGCTGACACCAAACTGCCACTTATACCCTACCTTGCTGACACCAAACTGCCACTTACACCCTACCCTGCTACTCTGCTGACACCAAACTGCCACTTCTACCCTATATTGCTGACACCAAACTGCCACTTACACTCTACCCTGCTGTCACCAAACTGCCACTTACACCCTTCCCTGCTACTCTGCTGACACCAAACTGCCACTTACACCCCACCCTGCTAATCTGCTGACACCAATCTGCCACTTACCCCCTACCCTGCTACTCCGCAGACACCAAACTGCCACTCACACCCTACCCTGCTACTCTGCTGACACCAAACTGCCACCTACACCCCACCCTGCCTCTCTGCTGACACCAAACTGCCACCTACACCCTACCCTGCTACTCTGCTGACACCAAACTGCCACCTACATCCTACCCTGCTGTCACCAAACTGCCACTCACACCCTACCCTGCTACTCTGCTGACACCAAACTGCCACTTACCCCCTACCCTGCTACTCTGCTGACACCAAACTGCCACCTACATCCTACCCTGCTGTCACCAAACTGCCACTTACACCCTACCCTGCTGTCACCAAACTGCCACTCACACCCTACCCTGCTACTCTGCTGACACCAAACAGCCACTTACACCCTACCCTGCTACTCTGCTGACACCAAACTGCCACTTACACCCTACCCTGCTACTCTGCTGACACCAAACTGCCACTTACACCCTACCCTGCTACTCTGCTGACACCAAACTGCCACCTACACCCCACCCTGCCGACACCAAACTGCCACTTACCCCCTACCCTGCTACGCTGCTGACACAAAACTGCCACCTACACTCTACCCTGCTGCTCTGCTGACACCAAACTGCCACCTACACCCCACCCTGCCACTCTGCTGACGCCAAACTGCCACTTACCCCCTACCCTGCTACTCCGCAGACACCAAACTGCCACTCACACCCTACCCTGCTACTCTGCTGACACCAAACTGCCACCTACACCCCACCCTGCCTCTCTGCTGACACCAAACTGCCACCTACACCCTACCCTGCTACTCTGCTGACACCAAACTGCCACCTACATCCTACCCTGCTGTCACCAAACTGCCACTCACACCCTGCCCTGCTACTCTGCTGACACCAAACAGCCACTTACACCCTACCCTGCTACTCTGCTGACACCAAACTGCCACTTACACCCTACCCTGCTACTCTGCTGACACCAAACTGCCACCTACACCCTACCCTGCTACTCTGCTGACACCAAACTGCCACCTACACCCTACCCTGCTACTCTGCTGACACCAAACTGCCACTTACACCCTACCCTGCTACTCTGCTGACACCAAACTGCCACCTACACCCTACCCTGCTACTCTGCTGACACCAAACTGCCACCTACACCCTACCCTGCTGCTCTGCTGACACCAAACTGCCACTTACACTCTACCCTGCTGCTCTGCTGACACCAAACTGCCACTTACACTCTACCCTGCTGTCACCAAACTGCCACTTACACCCTTCCCTGCTACTCTGCTGACACCAAACGGCCACTTACACCCTAGCCTGCTACTCTGCTGACACCAAACTGCCACTTACACCCTACCCTGCTACTCTGCTGACACCAAACTGCCACCTACACCCTACCCTGCTACTCTGCTGACACCAAACTGCCACCTACACCCTACCCTGCTACTCTGCTGACACCAAACTGCCACTTACACCCTACCCTGCTACTCTGCTGACACCAAACTGCCACTTACACCCTACCCTGCTGACACCAAACTGCCACCTACACCCTACCCTGCTACTCTGCAGACACTAAACTGCCACCTACACCCTACCCTGCTACTCTGCAGACACCAAACTGCCACCTACACCCTACCCTGCTACTCTGCAGACACGAAACTGCCACTTACACCCTACCCTGCTACTCTGCTGACACCAAACTGCCACTTACACCCTACCCTGCTACTTTGCAGACATTAAACTGCCACCTACACCCTACCCTGCAGACACCAAACTGCCACCTACACCCTACCCTGCTACTCTGCAGACACGAAACTGCCACTTACACCCTACCCTGCTACTCTGCTGACACCAAACAGCCACTTACACCCTACCCTGCTACTCTGCTGACACCAAACTGCCACTTACACCCTACCCTGCTACTCTGCTGACACCAAACTGCCACCTACTCCCTACCCTGCTGCTCTGCTGACACCAAACTGCCACTTACACCCTACCCTGCTACTCTGCTGACACCAAACTGCCACCTACACCCTACCCTGCTACTCTGCTGACACCAAACTGCCACCTACACCCTACCCTGCTGCTCTGCTGACACAAAACTGCCACTTACACTCTACCCTGCTGCTCTACTGACACCAAACTGCCACTTACACTCTACCCTGCTGTCACCAAACTGCCACTTACACTCTACCCTGCTGCTCTGCTGACACCAAACTGCCACTTACACTCTACCCTGCTGCTCTGCTGACACCAAACTGCCACTTACACTCTACCCTGCTGCTCTGCTGACACCAAACTGCCACTTACACTCTACCCTGCTGTCACCAAACTGCCACTTACACTCTACCCTGCTGCTCTGCTGACACCAAACTGCCACTTACACTCTACCCTGCTGCTCTGCTGACACCAAACTGCCACTTACACTCTACCCTGCTGTCACCAAACTGCCACTTACATCCTTCCCTGCTACTCTGCTGACACCAAACTGCCACTTACACCCTAGCCTGCTACTCTGCTGACACCAAACTGCCACTTACACCCTACCCTGCTACTCTGCAGACACCAAACTGCCACCTACACCCTACCCTGCTACTCTGCTGACACCAAACTGCCACTTACACCCTACCCTGCTACTCTGCTGACACCAAACTGCCACTTACACCCTACCCTGCTACTCTGCTGACACCAAACTACCACCTACACCCTACCCTGCTACTCTGCAGACACTAAACTGCCACCTACACCCTACCCTGCTACTCTGCAGACACCAAACTGCCACCTACACCCTACCCTGCTACTCTGCAGACACGAAACTGCCACTTACACCCTACCCTGCTACTCTGCTGACACCAAACTGCCACTTACACCCTACCCTGCTACTCTGCAGACATTAAACTGCCACCTACACCCTACCCTGCAGACACCAAACTGCCACCTACACCCTACCCTGCTACTCTGCAGACACGAAACTGCCACTTACACGCTACCCTGCTACTCTGCTGACACCAAACTGCCACTTACACCCTACCCTGCTACTCTGCTGACACCAAACTGCCACTTACACCCTACCCTGCTACTCTGCTGACACCAAACTACCACCTACACCCTACCCTGCTACTCTGCAGACACTAAACTGCCACCTACACCCTACCCTGCTACTCTGCAGACACCAAACTGCCACCTACACCCTACCCTGCTACTCTGCAGACACGAAACTGCCACTTACACCCTACCCTGCTACTCTGCTGACACCAAACTGCCACTTACACCCTACCCTGCTACTCTGCAGACATTAAACTGCCACCTACACCCTACCCTGCAGACACCAAACTGCCACCTACACCCTACCCTGCTACTCTGCAGACACGAAACTGCCACTTACACCCTACCCTGCTACTCTGCTGACACCAAACTGCCACTTACACCCTACCCTGCTACTGCCACTTACACCCTACCCTGCTAACACCAAACTGCCACTAATACCTTTCCCTGCTACTCTGCAGACACCAAACTGCCACTTACACCCTAACCTGCTTCTCCAGGGACACCAAACTGCCACTTATACCCTACCTTGCTGACACCAAACTGCCACTTATACCCTACCTTGCTGACACCAAACTGCCACTTACACCCTTCCCTGCTACTCTGCTGACACCAAACTGCCACTTACACCCCACCCTGCTAATCTGCTGACACCAATCTGCCACCTACACCCTACCCTGCTGCTCTGCTGACACCAAACTGCCACTTACACTCTACCCTGCTACTCTGCAGACACCAATCTGCCACCTACACCCTACCCTGCTGCTCTGCTGACACCACACTGCCACTTAAACCCTACCCTGCTGCTCTGCAGACACCAAACTGCCACTTATACCCTACCCTGCTACCCTGCAGACACCAAACTGCCACTCACACCATACCCTGCTGACACCAAACTGCCACTTACACTCTACCCTGCTACACTGCTGACACCAAACTGCCACCCACACCTGACTTATAGGGAAACTCTAGCTTTGCTACTGTCCTGTCTGCAGAACCACAAAAGTATCCAGCCTACAGTATGGGCATAGTGCTAATCATTAAAAACGTCAGTGGGATGCTAACAATAATAACCTGCATGCAAATTTCATGCTAATTGTATGTGACTTGGAACTGGGCCAAATCAAACTCCCTTCCTGACTGGCCCAATCCCAACCATCTACAATAACCAATTTTAACGTAGTTAGTTACTTTTCAAATGTCACCATTTTGAGGGTAATCGAATTAAAATGTGAAAGTGGAGCTGAACTCTTGCACAGGGCAGAAGGAAAACATAGAGGAATGCGCCCTGTATGTATTTAGGGAGTTTAGCCTGCCTAATCCCCCTTACCTGTGACTAATCACAAGTTGTAATTTGATCTCTCAGCGGTGTCAGCTCAGGAATCTCCGTCACCATGGCAGAGCAGCTAATTTGTAAACACAGGATGTTAACAAGATGTCTGCTTCCATGAAAGCAGGAAGTAGACACACTGCAGATTTATTGCAGGATTTGTATCAGCTGTAACAGAAATGAAGACTTTTTTAAAAGGTTATTATGCTGTTGCTTATCTTTTACTGCAGAGAGGAAGTTTTGAAATCAGGTGCGCTTTCAGGTGAATAAAACTTGTATAACATATAGGAACACTGTCCATTCTTTCAATTAGATTTGAAATGTTGGTCACGGTTTCCTGGAGTCAGAGCAGCACGCATCCCTGCAGAATACGGGTGCATACACACTTCCAATTTAGATTGGCCAATCACTTGCCAATTTTAGCACCTACATTCAGTATGAGTTCGAATACTATCAGCAGATCGTGTATGTGAGCTCTCCTACTACATGGAGGTGGTCAAGTTGGCCAATCAAAATTGCATGTGTGTACGCAACCTTAGGCAGGGGTCACACTTGTTCAAATTCATTCGCGAAATAGCAAAATAAATTGGTCGCAGATGTCACGTAGCACAATGGCATCGCATTGTTTTTCGATTTATGCGAATTTGACTACAAATATTCTGCATTTATCGTTCGTAAGACAGGCCCTTTTTTTATGAGCGATTCATAATTCGATGCTAGTTAATAAGAGCGCAGAAACTCATAAAAGTATGCATTTTGTACGCAAATTCTCAAAACGATTTTGAAGTTACTTCAAGGTGCCCATACATGGTACAATTTTTCTTTTTTTTTGATTGGATAATTTAGTTTGATTATTCCGTTAGATCGAATATAAAGATTTTTCCAGCATGTCCGATCAGATTTTTCTCTAAAAAACGGGATAATTGTTCGAAGAAAAATATTTTCAACTTTCATTCGATTCGCTCATTCAGATCAAATAAACGGGAAAATTGAATGTTTTTATTGCATCGTGTATGGACACCATTAGAGGGACCTGAGCCATATTACAAAAACAAAATTGTCTACCGCCCCACCCCCTAACTGCGCACACTGTGGGGGATACAGCAGGAGTTTACTTACCTAGGGGGGCTGCTCTGAAGCCCCCTTGTCTATTTGGACGCCTCCATCTTCTCCCTGTTGCCCAGCTGCAGGTTTCGGCTGGTTATTGTACGTCATACATGCTGGGAGATGCATGCTGGGAGATGTAGTTCCCATTGATGAGGTTACAATAACCACATGAATGGGAAATACATCTCCCAGCATGCATTGCGCAGCAGCCGGGGATCGGCAATAACCAGCAGGAACCTGCAGATGTGCGACAGCGGATAAGATGAAGGCTCCTATATGAGCGTGGGGAGCTGCGGAAACCTTCCTTAGGGGGGGGGGTCAATATTTTTGTGAATAGTGCTCAGATCGCTTTAAGGCGCTCATTAACGGTGCGATTTTCAGGAAATCATAGTATTTTTTATAAGAAAAGATTGTATCGAATCAATCCACATCATTAAAGAATCCAACTTGCGATCATATCGAGAGCGGTTACGATTGTATTGATGGAAGAATCTACCTCGCCAATCGGTCATTCCTTATAAGACACCGATGGATAATGCGATTATTCAAGATCGCTCGGGACCGCCAGCTTATTTTCATACAATACGATCCGAAAAATCTGAGCTAAAATCATGCACAAAAAAATTGAGCCGATGAATAAAAAACTTTACGGTTCCCATTAACGGTACAATTTTTCCTTCAGATTCGAATGATGATAACTAATAGGAAGGCAATTATCGACTGTTCCCATTAACAAAATGATTTAAGAAGTTTTTACATTCCGATCTGATCATAAAATACAACTTTCTGATCAATATTTTTTCCTTTTCCGATCGACCCAAAAAAATTGTCTCTCATCGATCTTTGCCACAGTGCCGTTTTCTATACCATTTGGCGAAACGTCAAATCTGAAGGAAAACTTGTATCGGGAATTTTTAGATTATTTTTATGTAAATTAACTTTATTAGCAGTCATGTAAAAATCGCACTGTGAAAATTCATACGAAAATTGCACATGTAGATTCGTGTATGTGTAAAACGATTGCACGACTGATATTGCCACCTCTGTGGTGCCAGGTAACAGCCGCACTGACAGGTCCTCTTGCAGCCCCGTTTCCACAGTCTGACACAGATTAGGGCAGGTGAACTCATGACTTGTAGCAGCACATTCTCTTCCAGCCACCAACGCCAGCTGCACTAATCCCGGTCAGCTGTCACGCAGGGTGTGACATCAGCATGAGGTCAAAGGGGCGGGGCCCCAACACTCCAAGCTACAACAAGGCGCGCTGTTTGCACTGTGTGGGCGACTGATCAGTCACTGCGAGGAGGGAAACTGGAGGAAGCCGCTGAACTTCCTGCAACCTACTGAACCAGAGAAGCTGGGAACGCGACTAGATGCCTGCACCGCCCGGCCCATGCCTGGACTTCATAAAGGGGAACTCCACTAGGGTGAGATAAGGGCAATTCCCTCAGCTCAGCGCCTGTGCATTGCACCACTGAAGTGAGGGTTATAAAGGCTGAAATATTTATTTCCTTATTAAACAATCCACATTGCCTGGCTGTCCTGCTGACCCTCAGCCTCTAATACCTTTAGCCATAGACCCTGAACAAGCATGCAGATCAGGTGCTGTGACTGAAGTGTGGCTGGATTAGCTGCATGCTGGTTACAGGTGTGTGATTCAGACACTACTGCAGCCAAAGAGATCAGCAGGGCTGCTAGGCAACTGGTATGGTTTAACAGGAATTAAATATGGCAGCCTCCATATGTCCCACACTTCAGGTGTCCTTTAACTGCAAAACTCATTATAAGTGGCTTAAGAGTAAGCATGTGAAACCGTTATCCCATAGGGCTCCTAACAGACATTGTGATTATGGGAGTATATACATTCACTGCCCACCCTTGGATTAGTGGAGGTGTGGAAAATGAGTAGCAAGGACTCCTGCTCTGTGCAGGGGATTACTCCTGCAGAAAGATAGGGAAGTTCAGGGCAGTCTGTACTCCCCAATGAGAGAGTCCAGGTTTCAGCTTTGCTTAGCTTTGGAAATGCACAGCTGGCTGCAGAGGGCAAATCTAATGAAAAACTATTAAAGAGGCCCTGTAGTGTCATCTAGTAGAATGCAGTAAATTCTGCATAGTAGTAGGTAGCCCTGCCCTCCCAGTGACATCACGGCCTAGGCTAATTAGCTATGTGGAACCAGGTGCATTTTTCTATGGGTTTGGAATTCTCAGAAACAAACATTCCGCAGAGCTGCATCTGACAGGACTAAAGAGGTCACCACCTGTGATAAATTTCAGAATATAAATCGGAGTGAGGTTTTATAATGGGCAAAGATTGTCTAAATCATTTGTAAATAAATATTGTAAAAAAATAGCAATGTTATTCGTTACATTATTTTCACTGCCGTTGTTTTTCAAGTTTTTGGCAATTTTCAATCAAAGTGGGACGTCTCATTAATAAGCCCTCCGAGGCCAACTAAACCCGTAACTGCACACAGCAAACTGCAAAGCCTCGCACGGCCACTAGAGGGGGTCGCCTGTGCCGACTGACTGTGTACAGCAGTCCGTTCAGCGGATCGTGCGGAACAGATCAATTCGAATGGACAGATATGAACGGATCGATAGGTTAACACTGGATCTATTCCAATCCGCTCCCTTCCGATCCGGGAATAGAACACTTTTAGCACTAGTGTGAACCAGGCCTTACGGTCTCTAATCAGTGGCTGCCAATTAAAGGGGAACTGAAGTTATAGGTATACGGAGGCTGCCATATTTATTTCCTTTTAATCAATACCAGTTGCCTGGCAGCCCTGCTGATCTATCTGGCTGCAGTAGTATCTGAATAACACCAGAAACAAGCATGCAGCTAGTCTTGTCAGATCTGACTTTAAAGTCTAAAACACCTGATCTGCTGCATGCTTGTTCAGGGGCTATGGCTAATACGAGGCAGAGGATCAGCAGGAGGGCCTGGCAACTGGTATTGCTTAAAAGGAAATAAACAAGGCAGCCTCCATATACCTCTCTTCAGTTGTCCTTTAAGTATCACAGAGAATAGTTCATGTATTTTATCTCATTTATGCCCTCAGAAGTTGTATTCTGCCAGGAAAACTTTTATGGCTGTAATTAGCTTATCAGTGAGGTTTACTATATTCTGGGCAAGGTACAGACAGGCCTGAAGCTGCAACTTCCATGTCTAGAAATAAACTCATTCAGGAAGCAAATCAAAGCAATGAAACAGCCTGGTTATTAATAGGTTTTGCACTCTACATACACCGGTTTATCCCATCGTGTCACATGTCGCCTCGGGTACACTTTAAAATTGTGTGTGCGTGTATGAACCCCCCTATGCCTGGTACACACCATTCAACTTTCCCGTCAGATCGATGAGAAATTCGATAACATCCAGCATGTCCAATCAGCTTCAGCTCAAGAAATGGATGGATTTTGAGATCGGCGCTGCAGAAAATTGATCCCTTTCTCGATCAGAAACAGAGCAGATACACTAGAAATGATCGAACAACAGGAAATTTCCCATCGATCTGATGTGAAAATTGCATAGTGTGTACAAAGCATCAGTGTCATGGAAACTTGACCTGGATGCAGTGGCTGGCTCCGCCCCTCTCCACACACTCTGACATCACTCCCCCACCAGAACGACCATCATGATGGCTAGAAGGAGAAGTGATGTCAGAATGTTGGAGGAAAGGGGCAGAGCTGGCCACAGCATCTAGGACATGTGGCGGTCCTGATGGTGGGGTCTGTATGTAGCGTGACATTGGGGGACAATCCATTATACTAACCCTGATCAGGTAACAGACAGCGCTGTGTAAGGACATTCAGCCTCTCACCAGCGGCCACGTTTAGTGGTAACAGACAGCGCTGTGTAAGGACAGTCAGCACCTCACCAGCAGCCACGGTTAGTGGTAACAGACAGCGCTGTGTAAGGACAGTCAGCGTCTCACCAGTGGCCATGGTTAGTGATAACAGACAGCACTGTGTAAGGACATTCAGCCTCTCACCAGCAGCCACGTTTAGTGGTAACAGACAGCACTGTGTAAGGACAGTCAGCGTCTCACCAGTGACCACGTTTAGTGGTAACAGACAGCGCTGTGTAAGGACAGTCAGCATCTCACCAGTGGCCACGTTTAGTGGTAACAGACAGTGCTGTGTAAGGACAGTCAGCGTCTCACCAGCAGCCACGTTTAGTGGTAACAGACAGCGCTGTGTAAGGACAGTCAGCGTCTCACCAGCAGCCACGTTTAGTGGTAACAGACAGCGCTGCGTAAGGACAGTCAGCGTCTCACCAGTGACCACGTTTAGTGGTAACAGACAGCGCTGTGTAAGGACAGTTAGCATCTCACCAGCAGCCACGTTTAGTGGTAACAGACAGCGCTGCGTAAGGACAGTCAGCATCTCACCAGCGGCCACATTTGGTGGTAACAGACAGTGCTGTGTAAGGACAGTCAGCGTCTCACCAGCGGGCACGTTTAGTGGTAACAGACAGTGCTGTGTAAGGACAGTCAGCATCCCACCAGCAGCCACGTTTAGTGGTAACAGACAGCGCTGTGTAAGGACATTCAGCCTCTCACCAGCGGCCACGTTTAGTGGTAACAGACAGCACTGTGTAAGGACATTCAGCACCTCACCAGTGGCCATGGTTAGTGATAACAGACAGCACTGTGTAAGGACATTCAGCCTCTCACCAGCAGCCACGGTTAGTGGTAACAGACAGCGCTGTGTAAGGACAGTCAGCGTCTCACCAGTGGCCATGGTTAGTGATAACAGACAGCACTGTGTAAGGACATTCAGCCTCTCACCAGCAGCCACGTTTAGTGGTAACAGACAGCGCTGTGTAAGGACAGTCAGCACCTCACCAGCAGCCACGGTTAGTGGTAACAGACAGCGCTGTGTAAGGATAGTCAGCATCTCACCAGCAGCCACGTTTAGTGGTAACAGACAGTGCTGTGTAAGGACAGTCAGCGTCTCACCAGCAGCTAGGTTTAGTGGTAACAGACAGCGCTGTGTAAGGACAGTCAGCGTCTCACTAGCGGCCACGTTTAGTGGTAACAGACAGCGCTGTGTAAGGACAGTCAGCACCGCACCAGCAGCCACGGTTAGTGGTAACAGACAGCGCTGTGTAAGGACAGTCAGCGTCTCACCAGCGGCCACGTTTAGTGGTAACAGACAGCGCTGTGTAAGGACAGTCAGCATCTCACCAGCGGCCACGTTTAGTGGTAACAGACAGCGCTGTGTAAGGACAGTCAGCATCTCACCAGCGGCCACGTTTAGTGGTAACAGACAGCGCTGTGTAAGGACAGTCAGCGTCTCACCAGCGGCCACGTTTAGTGGTAACAGAGAGCGCTGTGTAAGGACAGTCAGCGTCTCACCAGCGGCCACGTTTAGTGGTAACAGAGAGCGCTGTGTAAGGACAGTCAGCATCTCACCAGCGGCCACGTTTAGTGGTAACAGACAGCGCTGTGTAAGGACAGTCAGCATCTCACCAGCGGCCACGTTTAGTGGTAACAGACAGCGCTGTGTAAGGACAGTCAGCATCTCACCAGCGGCCACGTTTAGTGGTAACAGACAGCGCTGTGTAAGGACAGTCAGCGTCTCACCAGCGGCCACGTTTAGTGGTAACAGACAGCGCTGTGTAAGGACAGTCAGCATCTCACCAGCGAACACGTTTAGTGGTAACAGACAGTGCTGTGTAGGGACAGTCAGCGTCTCACCAGCGGCCACGTTTAGTGGTAACAGACAGCGCTGTGTAAGGACAGTCAGCATCTCACCAGCGAACACGTTTAGTGGTAATAGACAGTGCTGTGTAAGGACAGTCAGCATCTCACCAGCAGCCACGTTTAGTGGTAACAGACAGCGCTGTGTAGGGACAGTCAGCATCTCACCGGCAGCCACGTTTAGTGGTAACAGTCAGCGCTGTGTAAGGACAGTCAGCGTCTCACCAGCGGCCACGTTTAGTGGTAACAGACAGCGCTGTGTAGGGACAGTCAGCGTCTCACCAGCGGCCACGTTTAGTGGTAACAGACAGCGCTGTGTAAGGACAATCAGCATCTAACCAGCGGCCACGTTTAGTGGTAACAGACAGTGCTGTGTAAGGACAGTCAGCATCTCACCAGCGGCCACGTTTAGTGGTAACAGACAGCGCTGTGTAAGGACAGTCAGCATCTCACCAGCAGCCACGTTTAGTGATAACAGACAGCGCTGTGTAAGGACTGTCAGCATCTCACCAGCGGCCACGTTTAGTGGTAACAGACAGCACTGTGTAAGGACAGTCAGCATCTCACCAGCGGCCATGTTTAGTAGTAACAGACAGTGCTGTGTAAGGACAGTCAACATCTCACCGGCAGCCACGTTTAGTGGTAACAGACAGCACTGTGTAAGGACAGTCAGCATCTCACCAGCAGCCACGTTTAGTGGTAACACACAGTGCTGTGTAGGGACAGTCAGCGTCTCACCAGCAGCCACGTTTAGTGGTAACAGACAGCGCTGTGTAAGGACAGTCAGCATCTCACCAGCAGCCACGTTTAGTGGTAACAGACAGCACTGTGTAAGGACAGTCAGCATCTCACCAGCGGCCAGGTTTAGTGGTAACAGACAGCGCTATGTAAGGACAGTCAGCATCTCACCAGCGGCCACGTTTAGTGGTAACAGACAGCACTGTGTAGGGACAGTCAGCGTCTCACCAGCTGCCACGTTTAGTGGTAACAGACAGCGCTGTGTAAGGACAGTCAGCATCTCACCAGCGGCCACGGTTAGTGGTAACAGACAGCGCTGTGTAAGGACAGTCAGCATCTCACCAGCGGCCACGTTTAGTGGTAACAGACAGCGCTATGTAAGGACAGTCAGCGTCTCACCAGCAGCCACGTTTAGTGGTAACACACAGTGCTGTGTAGGGACAGTCAGCGTCTCACCAGCAGCCACGTTTAGTGGTAACAGACAGCGCTGTGTAAGGACAGTCAGCATCTCACCAGCAGCCACGTTTAGTGGTAACAGACAGCACTGTGTAATGACAGTCAGCATCTCAGCAGCGGCCACGTTTAGTGGTAACAGACAGCACTGTGTAGGGGCAGTCAGCATCTCACCAGCGGCCACGTTTAGTGGTAACAGACAGCGCTGTGTAAGGACAGTCAGCGTCTCACCAGCGGCCACGTTTAGTGGTAACAGACAGCACTGTGTAGGGGCAGTCAGCATCTCACCAGCGGCCACGTTTAGTGGCAACAGACAGCGCTGTGTAAGGACAGTCAGCATCTCACCAGCAGCCACGTTTAGTGGTAACAGACAGTGCTGTGTAAGGACAGTCAGCATCTCACCAGCGGCCACGTTTAGTGGTAACAGACAGCGCTGTGTAAGGACAGTCAGCATCTCACCAGCGGCCACGTTTAGTGTTAACAGACAGCACTGTGTAGGGACAGTCAGCGTCTCACCAGCTGCCACGTTTAGTGGTAACAGACAGCGCTGTGTAAGGACAGTCAGCATCTCACCAGCTGCCACGTTTAGTGGTAACAGACAGCGCTGTGTAAGGACAGTCAGCATCTCACCAGTGGCCACGTTTAGTGGTAACAGTCAGCGCTGTGTAAGGACAGTCACCATCTCACCAGCAGCTACGTTTAGTGGTAACAGACAGCGCTGTGTAAGGACAGTCAGCATCTCACCAGTGGCCACGTTTAGTGGTAACAGTCAGCGCTGTGTAAGGACAGTCAGCATCTCAGCAGCAGCCACGTTTAGTGGTAACAGACAGCGCTGTGTAAGGACAGTCAGCATCTCACCAGCTGCCACGTTTAGTGGTAACAGACAGCGCTGTGTAAGGACAGTCAGCATCTCACCAGTGGCCACGTTTAGTGGTAACAGTCAGCGCTGTGTAAGGACAGTCAGCATCTCACCAGCAGCCACGTTTAGTAGTAACAGACAGCGCTGTGTAAGGACAGTCAGCATCTCACCAGCAGCTACATTTAGTGGTAACAGACAGCACTGTGTAAGGACAGTCAGCGTCTCACCAGCAGCCACGTTTAGTGGTAACAGACAGCACTGTGTAAGGACAGTCAGCGTCTCACCAGCGGCCACGTTTAGTGGTAACAGACAGTGCTGTGTAAGGACAGTCAGCATCTCACCAGCAGCCACGTTTAGTGGTAACAGACAGCACTGTGTAAGGACAGTCAGCGTCTCACCAGCAGCCACGTTTAGTGGTAACAGACAGCGCTGCGTAAGGACAGTCAGCGTCTCACCAGCAGCCACGTTTAGTGGTAACAGACAGCACTGTGTAAGGACAGTCAGCGTCTCACCAGTGGCCACGTTTATTGGTAACAGACAGCACTGTGTAAGGACAGTCAGCATCTCACCAGTGGCCACGTTTAGTGGTAACAGACAGCGCTGTGTAAGGACAGTCAGCATCTCACCAGCAGCTACGTTTAGTGGTAACAGACAGCGCTGTGTAAGGACAGTCAGCGTCTCACCAGCAGCCACGTTTAGTGGTAACAGACAGCGCTGTGTAAGGACAGTCAGCGTCTCACCAGTGACCACGTTTAGTGGTAACAGACAGCGCTGTGTAAGGACAGTCAACATCTCACCGGCAGCCACGTTTAATGGTAACAGACAGCGCTGTGTCAGGACAGTCAGCATCTCACCAGCAGCCACGTTTAGTGGTAACAGACAGTGCTGTGTAAGGACAGTCAGCATCTCACCAGCGGCCACGTTTAGTGGTAACAGACAGCGCTGTGTAAGGACAGTCAGCATCTCACCAGCAGCTACGTTTAGTGGTAACAGAAAGCGCTGTGTAAGGACAGTCAGCGTCTCACCAGCAGCCACGTTTAGTGGTAACAGACAGCGCTGTGTAAGGACAGTCAGCGTCTCACCAGTGACCACGTTTAGTGGTAACAGACAGCGCTGTGTAAGGACAGTCAGCGTCTCACCAGTGGCCATGGTTAGTGATAACAGACAGCGCTGTGTAAGGACAGTCAGCATCTCACCGGCAGCCACGTTTAGTGGTAACAGACAGCACTGTGTAAGGACAGTCAGCGTCTCACCAGCGGCCACGTTTAGTGGTAACAGACAGCGCTGTGTAAGGACAGTCAGCGTCTCACCAGTGGCCATGGTTAGTGATAACAGACAGCGCTGTGTAAGGACAGTCAGCATCTCACCAGCAGCCACGTTTAGTGGTAACAGACAGCGCTGTGTAAGGACAGTCAGCATCTCACCAGCGGCCACGTTTAGTGGTAACAGCACTGTGTAAGGACAGTCAGCATCTCACCAGTGGCCACGTTTAGTGGTAACAGCACTGTGTAAGGACAGTCAGCATCTCACCAGCGGCCACGTTTAGTGATAGACAGTGCTGCGTAAAAACAGTCAGCATCTCACCAGCGGCCACGTTTAGCTGTAACAGACAGCACTGTGTAAGGACAGTCAGCGTCTCACCAGTGGCCACGTTTATTGGTAACAGACAGCACTGTGTAAGGACAGTCAGCATCTCACCAGTGGCCACGTTTAGTGGTAACAGACAGCGCTGTGTAAGGACAGTCAGCATCTCACCAGCAGCTACGTTTAGTGGTAACAGACAGCGCTGTGTAAGGACAGTCAGCGTCTCACCAGCAGCCACGTTTAGTGGTAACAGACAGCGCTGTGTAAGGACAGTCAGCGTCTCACCAGTGACCACGTTTAGTGGTAACAGACAGCGCTGTGTAAGGACAGTCAACATCTCACCGGCAGCCACGTTTAGTGGTAACAGACAGCGCTGTGTAAGGACAGTCAGCGTCTCACCAGTGGCCATGGTTAGTGATAACAGACAGCGCTGTGTAAGGACAGTCAGCATCTCACCAGCAGCCACGTTTAGTGGTAACAGACAGTGCTGTGTAAGGACAGTCAGCATCTCACCAGCGGCCACGTTTAGTGGTAACAGACAGCGCTGTGTAAGGACAGTCAGCATCTCACCAGTGGCCACGTTTAGTGGTAACAGCACTGTGTAAGGACAGTCAGCATCTCACCAGCAGCTACGTTTAGTGGTAACAGACAGCGCTGTGTAAGGACAGTCAGCGTCTCACCAGCAGCCACGTTTAGTGGTAACAGACAGCGCTGTGTAAGGACAGTCAGCATCTCACCAGCAGCTACGTTTAGTGGTAACAGACAGCGCTGTGTAAGGACAGTCAGCGTCTCACCAGTGACCACGTTTAGTGGTAACAGACAGCGCTGTGTAAGGACAGTCAACATCTCACCGGCAGCCACGTTTAGTGGTAACAGACAGCACTGTGTAAGGACAGTCAGCATCTCACCAGTGGCCACGTTTAGTGGTAACACACAGTGCTGTGTAGGGACAGTCAGCGTCTCACCAGCGGCCACGTTTAGTGATAACAGACAGCGATGTGTAAGGAGAGTCAGCATCTCACCAGCAGCCACGTTTAGTGGTAACAGACAGCACTGTGTAAGGACAGTCAGCATCTCACCAGTGGCCACGTTTAGTGGTAACAGACAGCGCTGTGTAAGGACAGTCAGCATCTCACCAGCAGCCACGTTTAGTGGTAACAGACAGTGCTGTGTAGGGATAGTCAGCATCTCACCAGCGGCCGCGTTTAGTGGTAACAGACAGCACTGTGTAAGGACAGTCAGCATCTCACCAGTGGCCACGTTTAGTGGTAACAGACAGCACTGTGTAAGGACAGTCAGCGTCTCACCAGCAGCCACGTTTAGTGGTAACAGACAGTGCTGTGTAAGGACAGTCAGCATCTCACCAGCGGCCACGTTTAGTGGTAACAGACAGCGCTGTGTAAGGACAGTCAGCATCTCAGCAGCAGCCACGTTTAGTGGTAACAGACAGTGCTGTGTAAGGACAGTCAGCATCTCACCAGCAGCCACGGTTAGTGGTAACAGACAGCGCTGTGTAAGGACAGTCAGCATCTCACCAGCGGCCACGTTTAGTGGTAACAGACAGCGCTGTGTAAGGACAGTCAGCATCTCACCAGCAGCCACGTTTAGTGGTAACAGACAGCGCTGTGTAAGGACAGTCAGCATCTCACCAGCGACCACGTTTAGTGGTAACAGACAGCGCTGTGTAAGGGCAGTCAGCATCTCACCAGTGGCCACGTTTAGTGGTAACAGACAGCGCTGTGTAAGGACAGTCAGCATCTCACCAGCGGCCACGTTTAGTGGTAAGAGACAGCGCTGTGTAAGGGCAGTCAGCATCTCACTAGTGGCCACGTTTAGTGGTAACAGACAGCACTGTGTAAGGACAGTCAGCATCTCACCAGTGGCCACGTTTAGTGGTAACAGACAGCACTGTGTAAGGACAGTCAGCGTCTCACCAGCAGCCACGTTTAGTGGTAACAGACAGCGCTGTGTAAGGACAGTCAGCGTCTCACCAGTGACCACGTTTAGTGGTAACAGACAGCGCTGTGTAAGGACAGTCAGCATCTCACCAGCGGCCACGTTTAGTGGTAACAGACAGCGCTGTGTAAGGACAGTCAGCATCTCACCAGCAGCCACGTTTAGTGGTAACAGACAGCGCTGTGTAAGGACAGTCAGCATCTCACCAGCGACCACGTTTAGTGGTAACAGACAGCGCTGTGTAAGGGCAGTCAGCATCTCACCAGTGGCCACGTTTAGTGGTAACAGACAGCGCTGTGTAAGGACAGTCAGCATCTCACCAGCGGCCACGTTTAGTGGTAAGAGACAGCGCTGTGTAAGGGCAGTCAGCATCTCACTAGTGGCCACGTTTAGTGGTAACAGACAGCACTGTGTAAGGACAGTCAGCATCTCACCAGTGGCCACGTTTAGTGGTAACAGACAGCACTGTGTAAGGACAGTCAGCGTCTCACCAGCAGCCACGTTTAGTGGTAACAGACAGCGCTGTGTAAGGACAGTCAGCGTCTCACCAGTGACCACGTTTAGTGGTAACAGACAGCGCTGTGTAAGGACAGTCAGCATCTCACCAGCAGCCACGTTTAGTGGTAACAGACAGTGCTATGTAAGGACAGTCAGCATCTCACCAGCGGCCACGTTTAGTGGTAAGAGACAGCGCTGTGTAAGGGCAGTCAGCATCTCACCAGTGGCCACGTTTAGTGGTAACAGACATCACTGTGTAAGGACAGTCAGCATCTCACCAGTGGCCACGTTTAGTGGTAACAGACAGCACTGTGTAAGGACAGTCAGCGTCTCACCAGCAGCCACGTTTAGTGGTAACAGACAGCGCTGTGTAAGGACAGTCAGCGTCTCACCAGTGACCACGTTTAGTGGTAACAGACAGCGCTGTGTAAGGACAGTCAGCGTCTCACCAGTGACCACGTTTAGTGGTAACAGACAGCGCTGTGTAAGGACAGTCAGCGTCTCACCAGCTGCCACGTTTAGTGGTAACAGACAGCGCTGTGTAAGGACAGTCAGCACCTCACCAGTGGCCACGTTTAGTGGTAACAGACAGCGCTGTGTAAGGACAGTCAGCGTCTCACCAGCGGCCACGTTTAGTGTCTCTGAAGAGCAACCTTACTTATTCAAGAGATAGAGCTTTTCTCGTAGAATATAAAAAATACTATATAATAAAAGGGTACCTTTTCTCCGATGAGAAGGCATGCTTTTGAGTCCAGATCCCGCGGCGGCCTGCGGAGAAGACAGAAAGAAGTGTTAATGATATGGATGGCTCCGCCTATCGTCCTGGAGCGATGCATCATGGGTGTTCTCAAGGAAGTGAGGTCAATGGTGTAGTTTTCTTGAGCAGCTGTGCTCCAGGAACAGTACTGATGAGCAGCCAGCCTCCAGCAGGGGGCAGCAGCGGGACACAGGCAGCAGAACCTGCTGGAGTGTCAGGAATGTAACAGCTGGGGACTCTTTCTGCAGAGATTGCGATAATGGCATCTCAAAAACATTCCCCTAGCACAGCCCACATTCCCCGGGACCTCCCATACTTCCCCAGGACCTCCCATATTTATATCCTTTGGTACACACAAGCAAACATTCCACAGTGATGCTCCTGCCAGCAGTAAAGAGGTCACCCCCAGTGATAAATGTCTGATTGTAAATCAGGGAGAGAAAAGATCTTACAATGGGCAAACACTGACTAAATAATCTATAAATCATATGAATAGTGTGGAAAATAAGAAATGTTATTCATTATGTCATTTTCACTACAATTCCTCTTTAAAAATACTCCACTACCTATTGAGAAATCAGTCAATCGGATAAGAAATTCCCCTTTTTATCTCTTTCCTGCTCTCAGAAGCCATATTCTGCTAGGAAAGTGTTTTATAGTTGGAATTTCTTATCAGTGAGGATCACACTGTAGTCACTTCCTGTCTGAGTCAGGACTGAGTCAGCCACTTACATACCTGATATTTAACTCTTTTAAAGCAGAGAAAGAAAAAAAAAGGAGCACAGCCTAGTTATTTGTGTGCTAGGCACTGTGCACACCCATGTCTATCTCATCATGTCACTTCGGGTATCCTTTAAATGAACATTCCGCAGAGAGGCACCAGACAGAAGTAAGGATGTAAATGTAAATCAGGGGGAGGGAAAATTAAACACCTAGCAGAAATTCACCTGGCAACCCCCCAATGTTAATGCCCCCCACCATTGTAATCTAAACTATCGAGATGCACTAACTAGCAGGTCTCCTCCCCTGTCTTCCCTGAGCGCCACTGTCATGCTGAGTATACCACATAATGCCACAAGGGGGAGACAGCGGAGGAGACCGAGAGTCATGGACAGGTGAGAGTTAAGGTGGCCACTAACGATCTAATTTCTAGCGAAAAATCGTTTGAGCGATCAGAAAATTCTGATCGGACGAAAAATCGTTCACTACACCATCAATGAACCAATCTTTGCTTCCTATCTATCACAACCAATAGGAAGATCCAAATGTTGGTTTGATGAAAATCCAATCGGACGACATTTTCGTAATCGATAGTGCCCATCAACTGAGATTATTTACAATCAATCGGATCAGAAATTCTGATCGCTCAAATGAATTTTTAACTAGAAATTGGACTGTTAGTGGCCACCTTTACAATGCACAAGCACTGGCTGGGGGGACAGCGGTTGGGCATCCATCAGCTGTCGCAATTTTGCACGCTGTTACTGCTGCGTACCCGATCGACCACGTTGGACCGAGATTTTCCAGCTCGCTCAAAACATTTGACAGATTTTGCCTGAGATTGGATGAATCATCGGTCAGGCATGCTTGTTGCGGGACCGATTTTCATCAGATTTGATAGAATTATTGAATGGTCTCGGATCAGGGCAGACAGAAGACGGCAGACGATGGTACTTTGGGACAGCGGGGAAAAGTTTAAACTTCTGTCACGTTTTTACAGCTAAGCAGATCTGTACGAGAGATTACCCGACTTCCTGTCACACAGCAGGAAGTGGGGAGGAATTCCTCCAGCGAGACAATTATAGCAGGCCTGACCTCCACACACTCGTTTTATATGTTCTCAGAGAACATCATCAATAGTCAGGCAAACAACTTTTGCCTCCTTCCCCTGAACTGAATCTCACAAACTCTCTGTTCACTTGTTGGTATTGAAACGTGAGTGAATGTTACATAAAAGATCACATCCCCAGGCTCTCTGACCGAGTGCCTGTCCCTCATTCTGCCCCAAGTTAAGGTAGCCATACACTGGTCGATTTGCCATCAGATCGACCAACGGATAGATCCCTCTCTGATCGAATCTGATCCAATCTGTATGGCTGCCTTTACTGCAAACAGATTGTGAATGGATTTCCCCCGGTCTCCGCTGTCTTCTTCTCCGCACTGGGGTCCGAGTCTGGCTGGCTTCAGTGAACTTCCTGTTCGGGGAACAGTAGAGGGCGCTCTACTATTTAAACTTCCTGCCGGGACAGGAAGTTCAGTGAAGCCAGCGAAACTCGGAGCCCAGCGCGGAGAAGAAGACAGCGGAAAGAGCGAGACACGCGCCGGCGGAACAGGTAATGTATTGCAGCTAGCGTCAGTCTTCGGGCATTCGAACGCTGCTATCGACGCACTCCTGACCCGCCGGCGATCGAGCAAAATCTTCTGCACGGATGGAACAATTGATTTCGGACGGAAAATCGATCGTTCTGTCAGCGTTTGCGCAATGATTTCACAGCAGATTCGATCACAGTGATCGAATCTGCTGTATATCGGCGGGAAAATCGTTAGGTGTATGGGCCCCTTTACACGTTTACAATGCTGAACCAAGATGGGACAGCAAATTCGATCATCAGATAGATGCCACTCAGATCTGATCATAGCGGGATCTCTTGCTGCCAGTGTACTCCACACAGACTTCCAATCGCTTTCAGCTTCAAGAGAACCTGAGGTGGGAAGATGGGACATAGAGGCATATTCTCTGCCACATAACAAGCCTCTATGTCGCCACACCGCCACTCTCAGCCCCACGGATTAGGTCGCCTACTTTTTTTTAAAAAAAATTTAGCCCACCACGGGCTCTCTTTAACTACTTAAACAGCCCCAGGACCGCCTAACGCCAATTGGCGTCAAGTCCGGGGGCTGGGATTTGCAGGAGATCGCGCGCAGGCTGCATCTCCTGCTTGAGGGGCGGAGCTCCTACCAGACTTCAATCGCTGCTCGGGAGACTGTTAAAAATAGCAAAATGTATTTAAAAAACAAACATTTATTGAAAAATAAACATCCGGGGGCGATCTGACCCCACCAACAGAGAGCTCTGTTGGTGGGGAGAAGAGGAAGGGATCACTTGTGTGCTGAGTTGTGCGGCCCTGCAGCTTGGCCTTAAAGCTGCAGTGGCCATTTTCACAAAAATCAGCATGGTCTTTTGGGGGGTTTTCAACTGTGGTCCTCAAGTGGTTAAAATCTATTGGAAATCTGTTCAAAACATCTCTGCCTGCCAACCCTACCCCCCCCCCCCCCCCCCCCAAACATTATGTTGGTTCATGTGATGGGGTAGCAATCAGCCTCTCACTGGCCAATTCTAATCATGGTAGGTTAGCAGAAGAGGCAAATGGTGCAGCTTTTGAAATGAAACATGCTGAGGTTAGGAATGGAAAAAGAAACAGAAGAAAGAAAGATCAATTAAACACTTTAACCTCTCACTTTAACCAATGAAACGGACTACAGGAGGGATTGAACGATGTGCCCCAGAACGTATGGCAGCTGATTAGGACAGGGATATGGCCGACCAATAGATTTTCAAAGAGAGATGTTCTACCGCCTAGCGGCACTGATGCCTGAGCAAGTGGATTGGAACGCAAAAAACGGTCTGTTTGTTGCTTTGAATGAAGTTATTTTTATAAATAAAGTATTTCACTTATACCACTTCCTTTTATAACTTCCTTAGCCTTACAGCTAATGGGAGTCTTAAAAAAAAGAAAAGAAATCAGAGACGAAGCACCCTCATGTATTTCACCATATATATCAGTGGGAACATTAGAGAAAACACCTACCCTGCTCTCTGTTTCATCCTTCACTGCTCAGCCTGCTTGTTATCAAATAAAATCCCCGACTGAGCATTCAGTCCGGCTTTGCTCAGGAATCATTATAGCGGAGTCTGTCTTCTCTGATGCCTTTTCAAGCCCAAGCCTGCCCCCTCCTGGCTCTGCTATAATGACTCAGCTATAAAGATTCCTGAGCAAAGCCAGACTGAATGCTCAGTCGGGGATTTTATCAGGGCTTATAACAAGCAGACTGAGCAGTGAAGGATGAAGCAGAGAGCAGGGTAGGTCTTTTCCCTAATGTTCCTACTGATATAGGGGCCCATACACTTACTCGATTTCCTGCCCATAGACAGAAGATTCGATCACTGTGATCGAATCTGCTGTGAAATCGATACACAAACGCTGACCGTTCGACTGATTTCCATCCGAAATCGATCGATCCCGTCGATCTGTCCGCCCGGAAAATTTCGCTCAATCGCTGGCGGGTCGGGAGTGCGTCGATAGCGGCGTTCAAATGTCCAACAACCGACGCTAGCGGCAATATATTACCTGTTCCGCCGCCACGTGTCCCCGCTGTCCCTTCTCCGCACTGGGCTCCGGCTGGCTTCACTTACTTCCTGTTGGGGGAAGTTTAAACAGTAGAGTGCCCTCTACTGTTTAAACTTCCCCCGACAGGAAGTAAAGTGAAGCTGGAGCCCAGAGCGGAGTAGAGACAGCAGAGACCGGGGGACTCGTGCCGGCCGGATCAGGTAATGTATGCGGGGGGGGGGGGGGGGGCAGCTCCACAGATTGTGGATCGGTTTCATAGTGAAATCAATTCAAAATCTGTTTGCAGTGTAGGCAGCCAATAGATCCCTCTTTGATCAGATTTGATCACAGATCTATCTGCTGGTGGATCTGGTGGCAATCGACCAGTGTATGGCTGCCTTAAATATGGTGAAATACATGAGGGTGCTCTGTCTCTTGTTTAATTAAGGAGAGGGAAGGCAGTGGGTCCTAATGAGCCTTACCGCTCCTCTTCCGGGGCCCTCGGTGCAGTACTGGACCCCCCGTTTAAAACCCCCGCCCCAGGGGACTTTGGAAGTCTTTGAGGAGCTCACGCGTGTGCGCGGTACTTAGTCACATACTGCTACGGGGGTGACAGCGCTGGAATGAGGAGCAGGAGGCTCTATAGTAACCAGAGCCATCCCTCTCCCTAGGTAAGCATCTGGCATTTTTTTGTTTAATAAGGTTCCCATTGACTTTAAAGGGAAGGTCTGAGGTGATTAAAAATAAAAAATCTAACTTCCCTGGGGCTTCCTCCAGCCCCTGGCAGCCGTCCTGTGCCCTCGCCGCAGCTCCCGGTCCCCTCCGATGCATGTGGCTGACGGAGTCACCCTGACATCATCTGGACTGCACTGCGCAGGTGCAATACTTCACGCTGGAGCGCAGTACATGCCAACCTGGCGAGGTAGGCAAATGCACCGGAGGGCACCCCGGGCCATGGGCTGGGAGCAAGCTATGGAAGCCAATACTGCCAACCCCTCCCCCACCCCGCTGTCTACCAATCCCTCCCCCACCCCGCTGTCTGCTGACCCTCCCTCCGATACACCCCTGCCTGCCAACCCCTCCCACACCAACCCTCCCAAACCTGAATTAAGACTCACGGGGGCGGACTGTCCTTTGGTTCTTCGAAGACTTTAAGCGGGGTTAAAGTTCGGCTTTTCTTCTTCGTTCCTGTAAACAAAAAACACAAAAAATCATTAAAATCTAAAAGGAAAAAACAAATTCAGCAAAAACACATAAACCCAAAACCGTAGTGATAAAAGACAACCACAGAATGACAAGATAAGACAAGGCACGGGTGATACGCGGCAATGTACAGCAGAGCGCCAGCTCATTCCATACACAAGCTCCTAGTCATAGCTGGCCTAAGAAAGAGATTACTGTCACCCGAACAGATCAGTCATGGTCAGGTGATAATGCAGGATCTGTACAGTTGGCTTTTGCAGCTCACCCTGTTGGAGGCATAGCAATTAGAAGCAGTGGTGGCCACCATATACCCCTGCATCCCCCACGTCTCTATAGTATATGTCCCTGATAAAAGCCCCCTCAAGTCCCAGGCCTCTGAAATCCAGGGTGACGCTAAACCGGCCTCCAACGGTCGGCATCGATTGGAAATCACCAGATTTGAAGGGGGTTGGATGGACACTGCTGCTCGGAGACACTTGGGGGTCACAGCTCCCTGGAAGCAGGCAGACGAGGGGTGCGGAGGGAGGCGTTCTAGAGATTGGGGTATCAGCCTATCTCCCCATAAGTTAAACTTTCAACTTTTCAATCCAGTATATGGACCTGAACTCTTGCACAGGACAGGAGGATAACAGAGGAATGCACCCTGTGTGTATTTAGAGGGTTCAGCCTGTCTAATCCCCCCTCATCTGTGACTAATCACAAGTTGTAATTTGATCTCTCAGCCGTGTCAGCTTAGGAATCTCGGCAGCCACGACAGAGCAGTTAATTTATAAACACAGGATGTTAACCCTATGTCTACTTCCATGAAAGTAGGAAGTAGCCACACTGCAGATTTATTGCAGGATTTGTATCAGCTGTCACAAAGAAATGTTTTTGTTTAAAGATTATTATGCTGTTGCTTATGTTTTAGAGGCGAGAGGAAGTGCTGAGTTGAGGTCCGCTTTAGGATGACTGCATTGTACTCTGTGTTAACCTGCCTATTAACAGTACAATAGTGAAGAATTGCCCGAGTACTCAGATAAATGCAATCGGAAATAAAAGATTATAATACAATGATTATTTCACCATCAAGGAACTAATCTGCGCTTCCTGCCGATCACAACCGATAATAAAACCAGTTTTTCCAATCAACTAAATTGTCATCGAATGATCATCTTAAAGGGAACCAGAGAGGAAGCACCCTTGTGTATTTTACCATATATATCAGTAAGAACATTAGAGAAAACACTTACCATGCTCTCTGTTTCATCCTCACTGCTAAAAGTGTCGGTTATCAGCTGTGATAAGAATCCCGGACTGAGCATTCAGTCTGGCTTTGCAGGGAATAATTATAGCTGAGTCATTATAGCAGAGCCACAAGGGGGCAGGCTTGGGCTTGGAAAGACACCAGAGAAGACAGACTCGGCTATAATCTTTCCACAGCAAAGCTAGACTGAGTGCTCAGTCGGGGATTCTTATCAGAGGTGATAACAGTCAGATTAAACAGAGAACAATGAAACAAAGAGCAGATTAGGTGTTTACTGTCATGTTCCCACTGATTTATAAGGGAAAATACAAGAGGGTGCTTCGTCTCTGGTTCTCTTTAACCTCCTTGGCGGTAATCCCGAGCTGAGCTCGGGGTATGCCGCCGGAGGTCGCCGCTCAGGCCCTGCTGGGCCGATTTGCATTCTGAAAAAAGCAGCACACGCAGCCGGCACTTTGCCAGCCGCGTGTGCTGCCCGATCGCCGCGGCTCCGCGGCGATCCGCCGCGTGCAGCGGCGAAAGAGGGTCCCCCCAGCCGCCCGAGCCCAGCGCAGCCGGAACAAACAGTTCCGGCCGGCGCTAGGGGCTGGATCGGGCGGCTCTGACGTCAGGACGTCGACTGACGTCCATGACGTCACTCCGCTCGTCGCCATGGCGACGAGGAAAGCGAAACAAGATAGGCCGCTCATTGCGGCCTATCTTGTTACTTTCGATTGCCGGAGGCGATCGAAAGTACGCTTCCGGAGCGCCCTCTAGTGGGCTTTCATGCAGCCAACTTTAAGTTGGCTGCATGAAATATTTTTTTTTTAATTTAAAAAAAAACCCATTTCAGCCTCCCTGGCAAAATAAATAAACCGCCAGGGAGGTTAAGCTTCCCTCTTTCTCATCTCAAAAAGTCCATTTGGGACATCAACGAGGTTTATTTTCTGCCGATCTGATTGCAGCTGATCGCTTGAGCGATTCTGCGCCGAAAATTGTACCGCTAGTGGGCGCCTTGAAAGCGGACCTGAACTTAGAACTTCCTCGCTGCTCTAAAAGATAAGCACCAGCATAATAACCTTTAAAGAAAAACATGTCTTTGTTACAGCTGATACAAATCCTGCAATAAATCTGCAGTGTGTCTACTTCCTGCTTTCATGGGAGCAGGCATAGGGTTAACATCCTGTGTTTGCAAATTAGCTGCTCTGCCCAGGCAGCCAGCTGACTCAGCTGAGAGATCAAATTACAACTAGTGATTAGTCGCAGATGAGGGGGGGGGGATTAGACAGGCTAAACTCTCTAAATACATACAGGGTGCATTTCTCTAGGCTTTCCTTCTGTCCGGTGCAAGAGTTCAGTTCCACTTTAAGGTGGTCAGACGCAACACTATTTTTCCCCAACTGGAAAATTGCAATCGATTTTTTTTTTTTTGGGGGGGGAGTGGATTGATTATAACTTGATCAAAGTATCACACACACGTTCAATTTTCCACCAATTATAAAAAAAAAATGCTTGGGTCTTTAAATCAAGAAAGTGACAATCCATCTTACACCATTCAATTTTTCATGAATATTTTTCTCCACAGGCGATCAATATATATATTGGGGGGAAAAAAATGGGAAATTTGATGATTGAGTAAAATAAATAAATAAAATAAAAAAAAAAAAATATATAATTTTACTATATAATTCATCACCATTGAAAAAAACCTGGACAGTAAATGTTGTATTTTTGGTATATTGCTTGCATGCTGGGCACAATCGTGTGGTGCGTCTGTATCGTCCAATCAGAAGCAGCAATGCCTATGGCAGACAGAGACCATGTGACCTGTTGCCGGTCTTTAGGCCCCCTTTCTTGACAAGCTCAGAGTCAGGATTTATATCAAAATTATTATCAGATCTGGCAAATGCAGCTAGAAACCGACTCCTAAAACTCGCCAGCGAAAAACCAACAGACGGGATATCACTCTCAATATTTATTATTTCCTCTGCGTAGATTTATATGTATATTTACACTCACGCACAAACACACAAGCAAAAACACACACCAATGCACAAACACGCACAAACGTACTCATACACAAATGCACGCGCGTGCAAACACACACAAACACAATGCACGCATGCGCAAACACAAACACAATGCACGCATGCGCAAACACAAACACAATGCACGCATGCGCAAACACAAACACAATGCACGCATGCGCAAACACACACACACACACACACAATGCACGCATGCGCAAACACACACAATGACATTCTGGCATGTATTACAGGTGGTGCAGTTTTCTCCCCAGGCTCTTTTAGCCAGACGCTCCACCCGGCTAGTTTTGGTGAGCACCCGGTTGTCATCAGCTCCCCTCCTCCTCTGCTGTAAGCAGAGTTGTGCAGAGAAGCATTCTCTTTAGTTCTGCCAGGTGATCTGTACGGAATATTCATTACTGAGAGTTCTATGCACAGAGGGAGCTACTGCTTACTGGCAGCTAGAAACAGCCGTTATTTCCCACAATGCAACAAGGCCCACACAGAGGAAACTGTCAGGACCTGGGTCATGACATCACACTGTGGGAAGGGTTTCACCACAATATCAGCCACACAGCGCCCCCTGATGATCTGTTGAAGAAAAGGAAAAGGTTTCTGGTGAGGAAAGGGGGTATCAGCTACTGATTGGGATGAAGTTCTATCCTGGGTTAAAGTTCCTCTTTGAGAAGAGTTTCACTTTATGTATTTTATAGGTGCTGAGTTGCCTTTAACCTTTTGGGGGACCGCCACACTTTTGGCTGCCTAAGCCTGACGCAGCGTAGGATTTACGCCACCTGCCATTTCCGCCCCTGACGCAATCGTACGCACCCGAGAGGGGAGATTAAGCTGTCATATGACAACTGACATCTCCCCTCACTGATCAGTCGCCAGCGGATCGTAGTGATTAATATTGGCAGTGGCGGTCTGAGGGGAAGAAGAGGACCGGGACTCACCTTCCTGACGTTCCTGCGGCGATCCTCTCCGCTCTGGCTGGCATCTCTGCTCGCTCTGCCTTAAGTGTCAGGTCCCGGCTTGATGACATCGTCAAGCTGTGACCCGGAACTTAGCGGCAGTGCGAGCGAGGATGCCGGCCAGAGTGGAGGGGACTAGAGCTGCTCATCGCTGGAGCCTGGGAGGGGAGTAAAGGCTGCTGGCAATATGGGAGACACCGGCCTACACTGGGGACACCATACCTACCTAGCCATACTGGGGATCCAGCTGACTGACACACACCCTCCCCCCGGCATGTAAAATATATTATAAATAGGAGCGTTCCGGTGGCTGCGAGCGGCACTGTGCAGGAGCGACAGGCAGGATCAGGTTTCCATGCCTTCCTTACAGGCCTCACACGCCCAGATTCATGAGAGCGTGGAAGTGACAGGTCCTCTTTGTGCAGGAATGTGTGACATGTGCGGTCTATCCCAGCCGTGTGTAGGAGGCGGACAACAGGAAGCTGAGCGTGCAGCGCTGAAGCCGGGCTCTGGAGACACCACATTACTCATCTTCCCCGGCTACACGTGGCCGGCAAATGTCACCGTCCGCTGCTTCTACTCACAGGAGATGCCCAACTGCCTCCTTCCACCTCATCTGACTAATCACCACTGTAATCTGATCTCTCGGCTGTGTCAGCTGACTGCCCCGGCAGAGAGCTAATTGGTAAACACAGGATGTTAACCCTATAGGGGCCCACACACAACGATTTTCCCGCCGATATACAGCAGATTCGATCACTGTGATCGAATCTGCTGTGAAATCGTTGCGCAAACGTTGAACGAAAGATCAATTTCCAACCGAAATCAATCGTTCCCGACGATACCCGTCGTTCCTGTCTGTGCGGAAGATTTCGCTCGATCGCCGCTGGGTCGGGAGTGCGTCAATAGCAGCCGTCGAATGTCCGACGACCGACGCTAGCAGCAATACATTACCTGATCCGGCCGGCGCGTGTCCCCGCTGTCACCGCTGCTCCTTCTCTGCTGGGCTCCAGCAGGCCTCACTTCTTCCTGTCCCGACAGGAAGTTTAAACAGTAGAGCGCCCTCTACTGTTTAAAATTCCCTGGACAGGAAGTGAAGCTGGAGTGGAGCGCGGAGAAGAAGACAGCGGAGACTGTGAGTCGCGCTGGCCGGATCAGGTAATGCATGGGGGGGGGGGGGGGGGGAGGGGGGTGCAGCAGCTTCACATACTGATCGGTTTCATGCTGAAATCGATTCCCAATCTGTTTGCAGTAAAGGCATCCATACGATCCCTCTCTGATCAGATATCTGATGGCAAATCGACCACTATATGGCCACCTTATGTCTGCTTCCTTTAAAACAGGAAGTAGACACATTGCAGTATATGTATCAGCTGTAAAAAAGATTTTTCTTTAAAGAGGAACTCCAGTGAAAATAATGTAATAAAAAAAAGTGCTTCATTTTTACAATAATTATGTATAAATGATTCAGTCAGTGTTTGCCCATTGTAAAATCTTTCCTCTCCCCGATTTACATTCTGACATTTATCACATGGTGACATTTCTACTGCTGGCAGGTGATGTCACTGGAAGGAGATGCTGCTTGCTTTTATGGCAGTCACAAACAGCTGTAAACATCTGTTATTTCTCATAATGCAATAAAGTTTACAGAAAGGAAACTGTCAGAACCATGCGCTGGCAAATCGCTCATGAATCGCTACACATAGCGTTTTGTGAGCGATTTTAAATGACTGCAAACTGTAAAGAAAATTAAAATAAATTGAAAGGACCAATCAGAATTAAAATTGCTAATCGCAAATCACTACACAATCGCTGGCAAAAAGCTTACACTTTATAAAATCGCCAGAAACCGCTCATGAAATCGCTTACAAAACGCTACTTAAAAACATAACCAATTGCGCCAGTGATTTGTAGTAGGTTCCACGCCTCACAATGCAACGTCCCGCTGTGAACCTTACCTAAAGGTTATTATGCTTTTGCTTATCAGAGAGGAAGTTCTGAGTTCACGTCCGCTTTAACCACTTCCCAGCCGCCCAGTTGGGTCCTCCCCCTGTGCATGCGCACACAGGAGGCAGCAATGCACGCGCCACACAGGAGGAGGCAGCAACGCACGCACCACACAGGAGGAGGCAGCAACGCACGCACCGCACAGGAGGAGGCAATGCACGCGCCGCACAGGAGGAGGCAATGCACGCGCCGCACAGGAGGAGGCAATGCACGCGCCGCACAGGAGGAGGCAATGCACGCGCCGCACAGGAGGAGGCAATGCACGCGCCGCACAGGAGGAGGCAATGCACGCGCCGCACAGGAGGAGGCAATGCACGCGCCGCACAGGAGGAGGCAATGCACGCGCCGCACAGGAGGAGGCAATGCACGCGCCGCACAGGAGGAGGCAATGCACGCGCCACACAGGAGGAGGCAATGCACGCGCCACACAGGAGGAGGCAATGCACGCGCCACACAGGAGGAGGCAATGCACGCGCCACACAGGAGGAGGCATTGCACGCGCCACACAGGAGGAGGCAATGCACGCCCCCCACAGGAGGAGGCAACGCACGCGCCACACAGGAGGAGGCAACGCACGCGCCACACAGGAGGAGGCAACGCACGCGCCACACAGGAGGAGGCAACGCACGCGCACACAGGAGGAGGCAACGCACGCGCACACAGGAGGAGGCAACGCACGCGCACACAGGAGGAGGCAACGCACGCGCACACAGGAGGAGGCAACGCACGCGCACACAGGAGGAGGCAACGCACGCGCACACAGGAGGAGGCAACGCACGCGCACACAGGAGGAGGCAACGCACGCGCACACAGGAGGAGGCAACGCACGCGCACACAGGAGGAGGCAACGCACGCGCACACAGGAGGAGGCAACGCACGCGCACACAGGAGGAGGCAACGCACGCGCACACAGGAGGAGGCAATGCACGCGCACACAGGAGGAGGCAACGCACGCACCACACAGGAGGAGGCAGCAATGCACGCACCACACAGGAGGAGGCAGCAATGCACGCACCACACAGGAGGAGGCAGCAATGCACGCACCACACAGGAGGAGGCAGCAATGCACGCACCACACAGGAGGAGGCAGCAATGCACGCACCACACAGGAGGAGGCAATGCGCGCACACACAGAAGGAAGCAATGCGCGCGCACACAGGAGGAAGCAATGCGCGCGCACACAGGAGGAAGCAATGCGCGCGCACGCAGGAGGAGGCAATGCGCGCGCACGCAGGAGGAGGCAATGCGCGCGCACACAGGAGGAGGCAATGCGCGCGCACACAGGAGGAGGCAATGCACGCGCACACAGGAGGAGGCAATGCACGCGCACACAGGAGGAGGCAATGCACGCGCACACAGGAGGAGGCAATGCACGCGCACACAGGAGGAGGCAATGCACGCGCACACAGGAGGAGGCAATGCACGCGCACACAGGAGGAGGCAATGCACGCGCACACAGGAGGAGGCAATGCACGCGCACACAGGAGGAGGGGCAATGCACGCGCACACAGGAGGAGGCAACGCACGCACCACACAGGAGGAGGCAACGCACGCACCACACAGGAGGAGGCAGCAATGCACGCACCACACAGGAGGAGGCAATGCACGCACCACACAGGAGGAGGCAATGCACGCACCACACAGGAGGAGGCAATGCACGCACCACACAGGAGGAGGCAATGCACGCACCACACAGGAGGAGGCAGCAATGCACGCACCACACAGGAGGAGGCAGCAATGCACGCACCACACAGGAGGAGGCAGCAATGCACGGCACACAGGAGGAGGCAATGCGCGCGCACACAGGAGGAAGCAATGCGCGCACACAGGAGGAAGCAATGCGCGCGCACACAGGAGGAGGCAATGCGCGCGCACACAGGAGGAGGCAATGCACGCGCACACAGGAGGAGGCAATGCACGCGCACACAGGAGGAGGCAATGCACGCGCACACAGGAGGAGGCAATGCACGCGCACACAGGAGGAGGCAATGCACGCGCACACAGGAGGAGGCAATGCACGCGCACACAGGAGGAGGCAATGCACGCGCACACAGGAGGAGGCAATGCACGCGCACACAGGAGGAGGCAATGCACGCGCACACAGGAGGAGGCAATGCACGCGCACACAGGAGGAGGCAATGCACGCGCACACAGGAGGAGGCAATGCACGCGCACACAGGAGGAGGCAATGCACGCGCCACACAGGAGGAGGCAATGCACGCGCCACACAGGAGGAGGCAATGCACGCGCCACACAGGAGGAGGCAATGCACGCGCCACACAGGAGGAGGCAATGCACGCGCCACACAGGAGGAGGCAATGCACGCGCCACACAGGAGGAGGCAATGCACGCGCCACACAGGAGGAGGCAATGCACGCGCCACACAGGAGGAGGCAATGCACGCGCCACACAGGAGGAGGCAATGCACGCGCCACACAGGAGGAGGCAATGCACGCGCCACACAGGAGGAGGCAATGCACGCACCACACACAGGAGGAGGCAATGCACGCGCACACAGGAGGAGGCAATGCACGCGCACACAGGAGGAGGCAATGCACGCGCACACAGGAGGAGGCAATGCACGCGCACACAGGAGGAGGCAATGCACGCGCACACAGGAGGAGGCAGCAACGCACGCACCACACAGGAGGAGGCAATGCACGCACCACACAGGAGGAGGCAATGCACGCACCACACAGGAGGAGGCAATGCATGCACCACACACAGGAGGAGGCAATGCACGCACCACACACAGGAGGAGGCAATGCACGCACCACACACAGGAGGAGGCAATGCACGCACCACACACAGGAGGAGGCAATGCACGCACCACACACAGGAGGAGGCAATGCACGCACCACACAGGAGGAGGCAATGCACGCACCACACAGGAGGAGGCAATGCACGCACCACACAGGAGGAGGCAATGCATGCACCACACACAGGAGGAGGCAATGCACGCACCACACACAGGAGGAGGCAATGCACGCACCACACACAGGAGGAGGCAATGCACGCACCACACACAGGAGGAGGCAATGCACGCACCACACAGGAGGAGGCAATGCACGCACCACACACAGGAGGAGGCAATGCACGCACCACACAGGAGGAGGCAATGCACGCACCACACAGGAGGAGGCAATGCACGCACCACACAGGAGGAGGCAATGCACGCACCACACACAGGAGGAGGCAATGCATGCACCACACACAGGAGGAGGCAATGCACGCACCACACACAGGAGGAGGCAATGCATGCACCACACACAGGAGGAGGCAATGCACGCACCACACACAGGAGGAGGCAATGCACGCACCACACACACAGGAGGAGGCAATGCACGCACCACACACAGGAGGAGGCAGCAATGCACGCACCACACAGGAGGCGGCAATGCACGCACCACACACAGGAGGAGGCAATGCACGCGCCACACAGGAGGCGGCAATGCACGCACCACACACAGGAGGAGGCAATGCACGCACCACACACAGGAGGAGGCAATGCACGCACCACACAGGAGGAGGCAATGCATGCACCACACACAGGAGGAGGCAATGCACGCACCACACACAGGAGGAGGCAATGCACGCACCACACACAGGAGGAGGCAATGCACGCACCACACACAGGAGGAGGCAATGCACGCACCACACACAGGAGGAGGCAATGCATGCACCACACACAGGAGGAGGCAATGCACGCACCACACACAGGAGGAGGCAATGCACGCACCACACACAGGAGGAGGCAGCAATGCACGCACCACACACAGGAGGAGGCAATGCACGCACCACACACAGGAGGAGGCAATGCATGCACCACACACAGGAGGCAATGCATGCACCACACACAGGAGGAGGCAATGCACGCACCACACAGGAGGAGGCAATGCACGCACCACACAGGAGGAGGCAATGCACGCACCACACACAGGAGGAGGCAATGCACGCACCACACACAGGAGGAGGCAATGCACGCACCACACAGGAGGAGGCAATGCACGCACCACACAGGAGGAGGCAATGCACGCACCACACAGGAGGAGGCAATGCACGCACCACACAGGAGGAGGCAATGCACGCACCACACACAGGAGGAGGCAATGCACGCACCACACAGGAGGAGGCAATGCACGCACCACACACAGGAGGAGGCAATGCACGCACCACACACAGGAGGAGGCAATGCACGCACCACACACAGGAGGAGGCAATGCACGCACCACACAGGAGGAGGCAATGCACGCACCACACAGGAGGAGGCAATGCACGCACCACACAGGAGGAGGCAATGCACGCACCACACACAGGAGGAGGCAATGCACGCACCACACACAGGAGGAGGCAATGCACGCACCACACAGGAGGAGGCAATGCACGCACCACACACAGGAGGAGGCAATGCACGCACCACACACAGGAGGAGGCAATGCACGCACCACACACAGGAGGAGGCAATGCACGCACCACACACAGGAGGAGGCAATGCACGCACCACACAGGAGGAGGCAATGCACGCACCACACAGGAGGAGGCAATGCACGCACCACACAGGAGGAGGCAATGCACGCACCACACACAGGAGGAGGCAATGCACGCACCACACAGGAGGAGGCAATGCACGCACCACACAGGAGGAGGCAATGCACGCACCACACACAGGAGGAGGCAATGCACGCACCACACAGGAGGAGGCAATGCACGGCACACAGGAGGAGGCAATGCGCGCGCACACAGGAGGAAGCAATGCGCGCACACAGGAGGAAGCAATGCGCGCGCACACAGGAGGAGGCAATGCGCGCGCACACAGGAGGAGGCAATGCGCGCGCACACAGGAGGAGGCAATGCGCGCGCACACAGGAGGAGGCAATGCACGCGCACACAGGAGGAGGCAATGCACGCGCACACAGGAGGAGGCAATGCACGCGCACACAGGAGGAGGCAATGCACGCGCACACAGGAGGAGGCAATGCACGCGCACACAGGAGGAGGCAATGCACGCGCACACAGGAGGAGGCAATGCACGCACCACACACAGGAGGAGGCAATGCACGCGCACACAGGAGGAGGCAATGCACGCGCACACAGGAGGAGGCAATGCACGCGCACACAGGAGGAGGCAATGCACGCGCACACAGGAGGAGGCAATGCACGCGCACACAGGAGGAGGCAATGCACGCGCACACAGGAGGAGGGGCAATGCACGCGCACACAGGAGGAGGCAACGCACGCACCACACAGGAGGAGGCAACGCACGCACCACACAGGAGGAGGCAGCAATGCACGCACCACACAGGAGGAGGCAATGCACGCACCACACAGGAGGAGGCAATGCACGCACCACACAGGAGGAGGCAATGCACGCACCACACAGGAGGAGGCAGCAATGCACGCACCACACAGGAGGAGGCAGCAATGCACGCACCACACAGGAGGAGGCAATGCACGGCACACAGGAGGAGGCAATGCGCGCGCACACAGGAGGAAGCAATGCGCGCACACAGGAGGAAGCAATGCGCGCGCACACAGGAGGAGGCAATGCGCGCGCACACAGGAGGAGGCAATGCACGCGCACACAGGAGGAGGCAATGCACGCGCACACAGGAGGAGGCAATGCACGCGCACACAGGAGGAGGCAATGCACGCGCACACAGGAGGAGGCAATGCACGCGCACACAGGAGGAGGCAATGCACGCGCACACAGGAGGAGGCAATGCACGCGCACACAGGAGGAGGCAATGCACGCGCACACAGGAGGAGGCAATGCACGCGCACACAGGAGGAGGCAATGCACGCGCACACAGGAGGAGGCAATGCACGCGCACACAGGAGGAGGCAATGCACGCGCACACAGGAGGAGGCAATGCACGCGCCACACAGGAGGAGGCAATGCACGCGCCACACAGGAGGAGGCAATGCACGCGCCACACAGGAGGAGGCAATGCACGCGCCACACAGGAGGAGGCAATGCACGCGCCACACAGGAGGAGGCAATGCACGCGCCACACAGGAGGAGGCAATGCACGCGCCACACAGGAGGAGGCAATGCACGCGCCACACAGGAGGAGGCAATGCACGCGCCACACAGGAGGAGGCAATGCACGCGCCACACACAGGAGGAGGCAATGCACGCGCACACAGGAGGAGGCAATGCACGCGCACACAGGAGGAGGCAATGCACGCGCACACAGGAGGAGGCAATGCACGCGCACACAGGAGGAGGCAATGCACGCGCACACAGGAGGAGGCAATGCACGCGCACACAGGAGGAGGCAGCAACGCACGCACCACACAGGAGGAGGCAATGCACGCACCACACAGGAGGAGGCAATGCACGCACCACACAGGAGGAGGCAATGCATGCACCACACACAGGAGGAGGCAATGCACGCACCACACACAGGAGGAGGCAATGCACGCACCACACACAGGAGGAGGCAATGCACGCACCACACACAGGAGGAGGCAATGCACGCACCACACAGGAGGAGGCAATGCACGCACCACACAGGAGGAGGCAATGCACGCACCACACAGGAGGAGGCAATGCACGCACCACACACAGGAGGAGGCAATGCACGCACCACACACAGGAGGAGGCAATGCACGCACCACACACAGGAGGAGGCAATGCACGCACCACACACAGGAGGAGGCAATGCACGCACCACACAGGAGGAGGCAATGCACGCACCACACACAGGAGGAGGCAATGCACGCACCACACACAGGAGGAGGCAATGCACGCACCACACAGGAGGAGGCAATGCACGCACCACAGGAGGAGGCAATGCACGCACCACACACAGGAGGAGGCAATGCACGCACCACACAGGAGGAGGCAATGCACGCACCACACAGGAGGAGGCAATGCACGCACCACACAGGAGGAGGCAATGCACGCACCACACACAGGAGGAGGCAATGCATGCACCACACACAGGAGGAGGCAATGCACGCACCACACACAGGAGGAGGCAATGCATGCACCACACACAGGAGGAGGCAATGCACGCACCACACACAGGAGGAGGCAATGCACGCACCACACACAGGAGGAGGCAGCAATGCACACACCACACAGGAGGAGGCAGCAATGCACACACCACACAGGAGGAGGCAATGCACGCACCACACACAGGAGGAGGCAATGCACGCACCACACACAGGAGGAGGCAATGCACGCACCACACACAGGAGGAGGCAGCAATGCACGCACCACACAGGAGGCGGCAATGCACGCACCACACACAGGAGGAGGCAATGCACGCGCCACACAGGAGGCGGCAATGCACGCACCACACACAGGAGGAGGCAATGCACGCACCACACACAGGAGGAGGCAGCAATGCACACACCACACAGGAGGAGGCAGCAATGCACACGCGCACACAGGAGGAGGCAATGCACGCACCACACACAGGAGAAGGCAATGCACGCACCACACACAGGAGGAGGCAGCAATGCACGCACCACACAGGAGGCGGCAATGCACGCACCACACACAGGAGGAGGCAATGCACGCGCCACACAGGAGGCGGCAATGCACGCACCACACACAGGAGGAGGCAATGCACGCACCACACACAGGAGGAGGCAATGCACGCACCACACAGGAGGAGGCAATGCATGCACCACACACAGGAGGAGGCAATGCACGCACCACACACAGGAGGAGGCAATGCATGCACCACACACAGGAGGAGGCAATGCACGCACCACACACAGGAGGAGGCAATGCACGCACCACACACAGGAGGAGGCAGCAATGCACGCACCACACAGGAGGAGGCAATGCACGCACCACACAGGAGGAGGCAATGCACGCACCACACAGGAGGAGGCAATGCACGCACCACACAGGAGGAGGCAATGCACGCACCACACACAGGAGGAGGCAATGCACGCACCACACAGGAGGAGGCAATGCACGCACCACACAGGAGGAGGCAATGCACGCACCACACACAGGAGGAGGCAATGCACGCACCACACAGGAGGAGGCAATGCACGCACCACACACAGGAGGAGGCAATGCACGCACCACACACAGGAGGAGGCAATGCACGCACCACACAGGAGGAGGCAATGCACGCACCACACACAGGAGGAGGCAATGCACGCACCACACACAGGAGGAGGCAGCAATGCACGCACAACACAGGAGGAGGCAGAAATGCACGCACCACACAGGAGGAGGCAGAAATGCACGCAGAGGCAGACACAAAGCCACACATGGCAACAAACCACACCAACAACCAGGAGACTCACCAACTCCTTGTCTGGAAGGAACCTTCTTCGTACACCCGGGAGCTGTGAGTAAAGCAACACAGATGAGATACCTGCACATCTCCACGCCACACATCCACCACTGTCTGATCTCTATCATTTCAAAAGCTTATCCACACTTCCTGAAACCAACTGTGAGAAGTGAGCCTCTCATCATGATGTGCACATGTGTCCTTCCAGCTCCTCAGGGGCGGAGAGATGTGGTGACATCACACCCTGAGGGGGCGTGGCTGACACTTAAAGCAGCAATGCAGGGGCAGTTGGGGCCCCACAGATGGGAAGATACATCGCTACACTGCTCTCTGCAGCTTTTGCAGTAAATATAAGGAAAGTGGTCGTCTGACAGGCTGCATCCAGTGTCCCCTTCATGCAAGCAGTGTGGCAGTGTGTTCCTTCCCCGGCACAGAGCAGATCACCTAACTCAGTCCACCTCTTCCTGCTGCTAAAAGGGTTAACTCTCTGCGGCCAGCAATGCAGCTAGGGTTCCTCTCTGCTCAGCGTGTAACAAAGCATTTAACTGTACCCAGGGTTTATTTACCAAAGCCAAAGAAAAAGCCATTTACTATTGCTCATGTAACATTGCACTGCTGGCCACAAAGAGTCCATCTCTCAGCAGCTGGGTGGGGCCAGTTCTGAGCTCACAGGGAAAGACTGGCTGGTGCTCCCCCCTCCCAGACTACTCCCTTTAGGTGATCATGGGATAGGGGAGGAGTCTAACCAAGCTTCATCTGGCATTCAAACAGGAAGTCAGTTTTTGCAAACCTAACGAGTCTAGATTTAAAAAAAATAAAAATGCAAATGATCTTATAGTCCACACCAGTGATGGCTAACCTTGGCACTACAGCTGTGACAAAACTACAAATCCCATCATGCCTCTGCCTCCCCGAGTTATGCTTAGAGCTGTCAGAGTATTGCAATGCCTCATGGGACTTCCACCACAGCTGGAGTGCCAAGGTTAGCCATCACAGGTCCACACTATAGGCATTAACATAGCATGGACTAGAACTGCAGTTTATCCACCACAATGTAGAGGGAGGCTTCTGTAATCGGCAGGTGTGGGAAGGTTTAAAGAGGAACTCCAGTGAAAATAATGTAATAAAAAAACTTTTTTTTAACACAAAAAAAGCTTAATGCATGAAAACTTTTGCTTCATTTTTAAATAATTATTTATAAATGATTTAGACGTTGTTTGCCCATTGTAAAATCTTTCCTCTCCCTGATTTACATTCTGACATTTATCACATGGTGACATTTTTACTGCAGTCAGATGATGTCACTCGATCGACCGCAAATCGGTTGACCGATCGACCGATTGGCGGCCGATTTCGATCGATTTCAATCGATCTGGCAGGCTGGAAAATCTAGGTCGATCTGTTGAGATTGCTTATCGTTTTTCATTGGCCCTAATGGAAATCTGATGCCAAAAAAATGCCATCAGATCGTTTTTTTAAAAGATTTCAAACTGAAATCTATTGGAATTCTATTTTAGTAAAAAAATGTTCCTAAACACATCAGATAGAAAAGAAATCTATCTGATGATCGATCTGCTGCTAATGTCGAGTGTATGGCCACCTTAACTCTGATAAGGCACGCTATTTGTTACAGTAAATCAACCACGTTGTCTTGTCACTAACTGTCCCTAATGCCGGGCATACACGGCACGTTTTATGCGCCGGATCGATTGCCGCTCGTCTCCCCCGCCGGCGCTTCCTTATCAGCGCTCGATTCCCTGCCATTGTCCGCCGGCGGAAATAGAGCGTGCGCGGGTCGAGCGGCATGATCGGGCCAGCTGAATAGTATCAGTTGGCCGATACACGGTACAGAAACGTACTGTGTAACCCAAGCATTAGAGAAGCTCACAATCTAATCCTTACCATAGTCCTTTGACTGTCTATGTATCATGTAATGTATTGTAGTCTAGGGACAATTTTTAGGGGGAAGCCAATTAACTTATCTGTATGTTTTGGGATGTGGGAGGAAACCGGAGTGCCCAGAGGAAACCTACACAGACACGGGAAGAACATACAAACTCCTTGCAGATGTTCACCTGGCTGGGATTCAAACCGGGGACCAAGCGCTGCAAGTCGAGAGTGCTAACTACTACACCGCCGCGCTGTCCTAAGAGTTTAGTACAAACAGGCGATATTTACAATTTCTGCGATTGCTTGGAGAATTTGCCTCGTTTGGTTTCGGGTTTAGCTGCTTTTTAAAGGAGGACGAACAAAAGCCAAACACAAAATGAAGTATGTAAAAGTCTGAGGGTGACTGAGGCCAGCCTGTGAGTATCTCCGAGCGAAGCGTCACCTAAGAGCTACCAGAGGAGACAGCAGCCTCTCCCAGCAGGTGCAGCAGCGAGCGCACTACAGGAACGCTCCCCAGCCTGCCGCCAGACATCTATCTGCAGCAGATATCAGGTCCCCGGGGTGCCAGGCGCCATCCCAGCATCCATTACAGCACTTCCTGCCTCCCGCTGATCAATGCTAAAGAGGCACCCCGCCCTATAACCTTACCGAGAAATGCAAAGATCGCTTCATCCCGAGACCAGCTCTGCACCTCCGCAGTGGTCACTTAAAGGACCACTATCGTGAAAAAAGTAAGCAGTTAAATCTGACAGAACTGACAGGTGCTGGACTAGTCCATCTTCTCATGGGGGGTTCTCAGGGTTTTCTTTGTTTTCAAAAGAATTTCCTGAATGGCAGTTGGAAAGTCTAACTGCCAAAATAGTGTGCAAGTGAGTAGGAAGACTGGCTGGCATCTTACCATCTTGGCAGTTAAACTGCTGTTCAGGAAATGCTTTTGAAAACAAAGAAAACCTTGAAAATCTCCCATGAGGAGATGGACTAGTCCAAAACCTGTTTGTCAGATTTTAAATGCTAACTTTTTTTTGCTGCATCCTTTAAAAAGAACCTGAACTGAAAATAAAAAGTCAAAGTAACCATACACAGGTCATACTCACCTCCCGTGTAGTCTACTCCTCAATCTTTCTCCTCTCCCGCATCCTGTTTGTCCGCTGCAATCAATGGAATTCTCCGTCCTCCATTTTAAAAATGGCCATTACCCCATAACAGCTTTCTGGTCAGCACACTGTTAAACTGTAACATCGCCCACTTGAGCCATAAGGAAACATGGACATTACCTTGCACATTCAGTTGTATATAACTGACAGCAACTGGTATGTTTCAGTTCTGACAAAATCTTGTCAGAACTGGAAGGGATCAATGAAAGAAGAAAATGGTGAGCTTCTGAGAGGAACTGACGGTGAGGTTAGTATGAAATATTCATTTGCAGCTATGTCATGCGTTTATTTTACATAATTTTACTCTCTTCAGGTTCCCTTTAAAGAGTAACTGTCGGGCATAAAATCAAAAATCATTATTTTTATCAAATTTTTATCTGGTAAACAAGTAATAAGGATGCTAATCAGGCAATCAAAAGTTACAATCTCTATTACTTTTCTTGTTTATAAATGATCATTCCCCAGTTTACCTCACTCTTATTTGATACGTTGTCGCACAAAGGAAGTTGCAGGGCATGCTGGGTTGTCTTTTTTTGCTTCTGTACATTAGTTAAGTCTGAGGGAAATTAAGAAGCAAAAAAAAAGACAACCCAGCATGCCCTGCAACTTCCTTAGTGCGGCAACGTACCAAATAAGAGACAGGTAAACTGGGGAATGATCATTTATAAACAAGAAAGTAATAGTGATTGTAACTTTTGGATTGCTGGTTAGCATCCTTATTACTTGTTTACCAGATAAAAATAAAGAATTGATTTTTTATTTTATGCCCGACAGTTACTCTTTAAGGCTTGGTTTACATTATAAATTGCAAGCGCGAGTGCTTTTGTGCGTGATTTTTTTCAAGGCGATTGCCAACCTGAGCGTTTGAGCGATTTTGTGTAAGCGCTTTTGTAGAGCGATTGAGATTTTCACTCCTGACGTCAGTGAGGAAAGTGAACTCTTTGACTTGAAAGAATAAATACAATGTATTTATTATTAAAAGTGCTCGGAAATCGCTATAGGAAACTCTTTTTGAAGCGCTTAGCGATTTCCCTATGCCTTCCATTGAGCCAAAGCGCTCAGAAACTGGTACAGGCAGCGCTTTTTGGAAGCGGAATGCAAGTGAACCGCTCATATGAGACACTCTCATAGTAGATCATTGCACAAGCGCTTTAAGGAAATTTCTAAAATTGCCAACGCATTGTTGGAAAGGGATCTAAAGAAGTTCCATACAAGTGAATGGAAGCGGTTTGTTAATTACCGGTGATGGCAGTTGGCGTCCTTAGCGTAAACATGGCAGTAGATCCTGTTATCTTGGACACTACGTTTAGCATACAGCGCCGGCTGCGTTCATACAGCTCCGTGTCCCCGCAGGGGCTGAAACCGCGACAACGAGCGTGAGCGGTATCAGAAAACCTTTATCATTGGCTAAACAAGAGAATGCAAGCCGCCTGCCTGAACCAGCCCATACAATGTTAGATGGTTTTCTGCCAAGGCGGCCTGTCGGGGTCATCTCTGCCAAAAATGTAGCGAGTGTACAGCCCACCCAGACGCGCTGCAAAGACGTCCAGTGTGTCGTCCACGCTCCATAGCAACAGAACATGTCGCTCAGCTCTAAGCAGTAACATATCTGCTTAGCAACCTGACACAAACTGTCTCCAAAGAGATCAAATTGCGATAGTTAGGGGGGTTGGTCATTGTGTGTGCGTATGCAGCAGTAAAGCGGACCCGAACTTAGAACTTCCTATCTTCTCTAAAAGATAAGCAACAGCATAATAACTTTTAAAGAAAAACATTTCTTTGTTACAGCTGATACAAATCCTGCAAAAAAACCTGCAAGTGGGTCGACTTCCTGATTTCATGAAAGCAGACATAGGGTTATCATCCTGTGTTTACAAATTAGCTGCTCTGCTGAGGCAGCCGGCTAACGCAGCTTAGAGATCAATTTAAAGTTGTGATTAATCACAGATTGGGGGGGGGGGGGGGGGGTAGTTAGACAGGCTATACTCTCTATATACATACAGGGTGCAGTTCTCTACGTTTTCCTTCTGTCCTGTGCAAGAATTCAGGTCCACTGAATTGAACTTCTCCAATTATCAAAATGAGCTTGAATCAAGGCATAGGAGGGTTAATTACTGCCCAATATTACCATTGATTTATAAAGCTCCAACATGTTCCGTGGTGCTGTATTTGCAAAGCCAATCGATCACTCTCCAATTGGAAATCGATCACATAGGAATCAATGTCTATTACATGTGTGACTGCTCAGTCTCGACAGACCCTCGGCATAAGGCCTCTTTCACAGTGGGACGTTAAAGTCGCACGTTAGAAAATTTTAATAACGCAGACTAACGCATAGCAATACTAAGTCTGTGCAACATTCACAGTGCACACGTTGTGTTGTGTGTAACGTGTAGCAATATTTAGGAAGTGCTTCATGCTGTGCGTTTAGCAATACCTATTCTGCGTTGTGTCTGCTGCACATGCTCAAAGAAGGGTTTTTTTTGTTAAAAAAATGTAACGCATGTGCTGTTTTCGTTCCATCAGTATGCGATGAAAACGGCGCACCGAGAGACACATAACACATTGCAAATATAACGTCCTATTTCAGAACCTGCATGCGCTGCGTTAGGGGCACGTTGTTGCGACTTTAACGTCGCATCAAACGCAACGTCCCACTGTGAAAGAAGCCTAAATCTACCGAGCATCAGAACCGCAAGCGTTGTATATGGCTCGATCATCGATGTTGCGTCGATCCTGCCGCGCCCACTTGTATGGAAATTCTCCAACATATCTGATCACGACGTTGGCCGGCAAACTGCCTAATGTGAATCAATAAGATACTTTGGGTACAACAGATATCAAACACACGCAAACAGGCTGAATCGGCCAGACAATATAGATACATGGGGTGGGCAGATCTAGCAAGAAACATCCTATAGCGGCTTAGAAAATTGATATTTCTTCTTTTTATGGCTTTTTGAATTTTTTTTGCCATTACAAAAAGTGAGAAACAGCAACAACCATAACAAGTCCTGACCCTCACTGTAAACAAATGCAGCACAAATGATCACTCCACAGTGAGAGACTTCGACACAAAACTTTAGGACACGCCCAACTGCACCCTAAAATCCTGCCCACTAATCTGACTCAACTGCACAATATGAATGGTGGTCTGAAGCAGGATGTGATATAGAAATACTGCGAGGTCCCTTCTACACAGGGAGACCCCTGCTGGAGAGGAATGATGGAGTACATATCATGTGATCGCTAATCACAATAAAGCCAGTTAAAGGTGACAAATAGTAAGCAGAATATCAGTGGAGATTTTGCTATGTGCTAAACCGGTGGGGTGTGGGGGGGAGGGGTCAAGCTGGGAATCATCTGTCTCTGGAGAGACCACCCTAAAGCCGGGGACAGGGGCTGCACTCAGGAATGTTTATGTCCTTGCATGCTGGATGTATGAATGGAGGGGGGAGATGATAACGGCAGAGTGTACACCCCCCATTGTGACCCTGGACAGCAGGGGGTCCTCCCCACCCCACAGCCCACACAATGCAAACAGCACAGGGCAGCTGAAAGGGAACAATGAGGACTTTTAGCAACTTCTAAAATGATTAGATTTCCAGGAATGGGCTGGAGGGTAAAGGGGAGGGCAGGGATTACCCCCCCCCCCCCCCCCAGGGCAAATGCAATCAGACATTAGCAGCACAAACAGGCCCATTACCTTGTATAAAGCTGTGTACAGAGAGCTACGTGCAGATCTGGCATGACCCATGCTCTGACCCCCCCCCCCCCAGCCCAAACACACCTGAAGCGACAGGGATATGGAGGCTGACATTTATTCCCGTTGCAACAATACCAGTTGCAACAATACCAGCCAGTCCAGCTGATCCTCTGCCTCTTAAGATGGCCATACTTGGTCGATTTGCCATCAGATCCGACCAACAGATGGATCCCTCTCTGCTCGAATCTGATCAGAGGGATCATATGGCTGCCTTTACTGCAAACAGATTGTGAATCGATTTCAGCATAAAACCGAACACAATCTGTGGAGCTGCCGCTGCCCTCCCTCCTCCCCCCTCCCCAGCTATACAGGATCTTCTCAAAAAATTAGCATATTGTGTTAAAGTTCATTATTTTCTATAATGTACTGATAAACATTAGACTTTCATATATTTTAGATTCAAATACACACAACTGAAGTAGTTCAAGCCTTTTATTGCTTTAATATTGATGATTTTGGCATACAGCTCATGAAAACCCAAATTCCTATCTCAAAAAATTAGCATATTTCATCCGTCTAATAAAAGAAAAGTGTTTTTAAATCAAAAAAAGTCAACCTTCAAATAATTATGTTCAGTTATGCACTCAATACTTGGTCGGGAATCGTTTTGCAGAAATGGCTGCTTCAATGCGGCGTGGCATGGAGGCAATCAGCCTGTGGCACTGCTCAGGTGTTATGGAGGCCCAGGATGCTTCCATAGCGGCCTTAAGCTCATCCAGAGTGTTGGGTCTTGTGTCTCTCAACTCTCTCTTCACAATATCCTACAGATTCTCTATGGGGTTCAGGTCAGGAAAAAATCCCATCGCAATCGAATCGCACTAATGGAAATTGCTGCTGCCGTTTCCATAAGTTTAATGCACCTTGCATTTTGCAACCGGAATCAAATCGCTAGTGGAAAAAGGTCCCCAAACTATGTACCCTCACCACGATTTTCCCGACGGCCAGCGGTCATTTCGTGATATTGTGACGTCACATGAGTACAGGCGAGTGACCACGTGACTCGCTTAGTGTGGCAATAACGGCAGTCATGGCGGATCGGAAAGCGCCCTGACGACTCCCACACAATGTACCACGAACGCTTGAAGTCTTGTTTGCTCCCGACATGAAACATTGCGTGACGTCGTGCGCACCCACCGGCAGGAAGTGGCATCGCTAATAACCAACATCAAGAGGACGGTGCAGGACCTACCGGGCGATTGGTTATGGGGCTTTATGCCTGGTACAGACCATGCAGATGGACGCCAAGCACCGGGAAGCGTTAAAAAAAAAAAAAACCACGCACAAAAACGCGAGCATTTGCGTTTTTAGATGTGAACGAGGCCTTCAAGGGCTTTTCAGTCTCTTTTAGCCCCTCACACACTGCTGAGAGTTGTGGTTCACCATGAGCTTGCTGGGTATTCTGTAGCTACAATTGTGTGTTAGTACTGCAATCTGGGGGGGGGGGGTGACACGACGATTGGGATGTTAGTACTGGAGTCCTTGGGCTGCATGGGGGAGGGGGCGACACAATCATTGGGATGTGAGTCATACACAGAGACACATGCAGGTGATATCAGTTTAGGGAGAGGCTTTCACTGGGTTTACTGTATAACGCATATGTGCCGGCTATACAGTGACTCAGATTTACAACTTATTTCCTGCATGTAATTTACACACTGCCTGTGTTGTGTCTGATTACGCTGCCTGTGGATTTGCGCTGCCCCGCATGCGCAGGAGGAGACTGTGCGGCTACATTTCTATAGAATGATGCTGCTGGAGGTAAAATACTAAATATCTCCGCTCCCACACCTCTTACACTCCCCAAATTTTCAGGGTAGGGAGGGGACCCCCCGAACGGCCTCTATACCAAATTGCAGCCCCCGAGACCTGCTGGTTCCCAAGATAGGTTTCTCTAATCTATCTCCTGAATCAGCGGGTCTCGGGGGCTGCGATTTGGCATAGAGGTCGTTCTGGGGGTCCCCTCCCTACCCTGAAAATTTGGGGAGTGTAAGAGGCGTGGAAGTGAAGATATTTAGTATTTTACCTCCAGCAACATCATCAACTTCACACTGAGCATGCGTGCTACTCAGTGTGGAAGGGAGCTTCCGGGCAGCACAATCAGACATTACACCGGCAGCAGACTGAGAACCAGGTACAGCCGGCAACCTCCTCACACGCTGCTGCAGAACACTGTAACACAATACTACAAAACGCTGCCACCCGCCGCAGCACGCTGCAATACACACTGCTGCACACTGTAACACGATGCTGCACAACACTGCCACCCGCCGCAACACACTGCTGCACACTGTAACACGATGCTGCACAACACTGCCACCCGCCGCAACACACTGCTGCACACTGTAACACGATGCTGCACAACACTGCCACCCGCCGCAGCACGCTGCAATACACACTGCTGCAAACTGTAACTCGATGCTGCACAACACTGCCACCCGCCGCAGCACGCTGCAATACACACTGCTGCACACTGTAACACGATGCTGCACAACACTGCCACCCGCCGCAACACACTGCTGCACACTGTAACACGATGCTGCACAACACTGCCACCCGCCACAGCACGCTGCAATACACACTGCTGCACACTGTAACACGATGCTGCACAACACTGCCACCCACCGCAACACACTGCTGCACACTGTAACACGATGCTGCACAACACTGCCACCCGCCGCAGCACGCTGCAATACACACTGCTGCACACTGTAACACGATGCTGCACAACACTGCCACCCACCGCAACACACTGCTGCACAACACTGCCACCCGCCGCAGCACGCTGCAATACACACTGTTGCACACTGTAACACGATGCTGCACAACACTGCCACCTGCCGCAGCAATACACAATGCTGCATAACACTGCCACCCGCCGCAACACCCTGCTGCACACAGTAACACGATGCTGCAGAACACTGCCACCCGCCGCAGCACACTGCAATACACACTGCTGCACACTGTAACACGATGCTGCACAACACTGCCACCCGCCACAGCACGCTGCAGTACACACTGCTGCACACTGTAACACGATGCTGCACAACAAAGCCACCTGCCGTAGCAATACACACTGCTGCAAACTGTAACACAATGCTGCACAAAACTGCCACCCGCCGCAGCCCGCTGCAATACATACTGCTGCACACTGTAACAAGATGCTGCACAACACTGCCACCCGCCGCAGCACGCTGCACTACACACTGCTGCACACTGTAACACGATGCTGCACAACACCGCCACCCGCCGCAGCACGCTGCACTACACACTGCTGCACACTGTAACACGATGCTGCACAACACTGCCACCCGCCGCAGCACGCTGCAATACACACTGCTGCACACTAACACGCTGCTGCACAACACTGCCACCCGCTGCAGCACGCTGCAATACACACTGCTGCACACTGTAACACGCTGCTGCACAACACTGCCACCCGCCGCAGCACACTGCAATACACACTGCTGCACACTGTAACACGATGCTGCACAACACTGCCACCCGCCACAGCACGCTGCAATACACACTGCTGCACACTGTAACACGATGCTGCACAACACTGCCACCCACCGCAACACACTGCTGCACACTGTAACACGATGCTGCACAACACTGCCACCCGCCGCAGCACGCTGCAATACACACTGTTGCACACTGTAACACGATGCTGCACAACACTGCCACCTGCCGCAGCAATACACAATGCTGCATAACACTGCCACCCGCCGCAACACCCTGCTGCACACAGTAACACGATGCTGCAGAACACTGCCACCCGCCGCAGCACACTGCAATACACACTGCTGCACACTGTAACACGATGCTGCACAACACTGCCACCCGCCACAGCACGCTGCACTACACACTGCTGCACACTGTAACACGATGCTGCACAACAAAGCCACCTGCCGTAGCAATACACACTGCTGCAAACTGTAACACAATGCTGCACAAAACTGCCACCCGCCGCAGCCCGCTGCAATACATACTGCTGCACACTGTAACAAGATGCTGCACAACACTGCCACCCGCCGCAGCACGCTGCACTACACACTGCTGCACACTGTAACACGATGCTGCACAACACCGCCACCCGCCGCAGCACGCTGCACTACACACTGCTGCACACTGTAACACGATGCTGCACAACACTGCCACCCGCCGCAGCACGCTGCAATACACACTGCTGCACACTAACACGCTGCTGTACAACACTGCCACCCGCTGCAGCACGCTGCAATACACACTGCTGCACACTGTAACACGCTGCTGCACAACACTGCCACCCGCCGCAGCACACTGCAATACACACTGCTGCACACTGTAACACGATGCTGCACAACACTGCCACCCGCCGCAGCACGCTGCAATACACACTGCTGCACACTGTAACACGATGCTGCACAACACTGCCACCCGCCGCAGCATGCTGCAATACACACTGCTGCACACTGTAACACGATGCTGCACAACACTGCCACCCGCCACAGCATGCTGCAATACACACTGCTGCACACTAACACGATGCTGCACAACACTGCCACTCGCCGCAGCACGCTGCAATACACACTGCTGCACACTGTAACACAATGCTGCACAACACTGCCACCTGCCACAGCATGCTGCAATACACACTGCTGCACACTGTAACACGATGCTGCACAACACTGCCACCCGCCGCAGCACGCTGCAATACACACTGCTGCACACTGTAACACAATGCTGCACAACACTGCTACCTGCCGCAGCACGCTGCACACTGTAACACGATGCTGCACAACACTGCCACAGCACGCTGCAATACACACTGCTGCACACTGTAACACGATGCTGCACAACACTGCCACCCGCCGCAGCACGCTGCAATACACACTGCTGCACACTGTAACACAATGCTGCACAACACTGCTACCTGCCGCAGCACGCTGCACACTGTAACACGATGCTGCACAACACTGCCACCCGCCACAGCATGCTGCAATACACACTGCTGCACACTGTAACACGATGCTGCACAACACTGCCACCCGCCGCAGCACGCTGCAATACACACTGCTGCACACTGTAACACAATGCTGCACAACACTGCTACCTGCCGCAGCACGCTGCACACTGTAACACGATGCTGCACAACACTGCCACCTGCCACAGCACGCTGCAATACACACTGCTGCACACTGTAACACGATGCTGCACAACACTGCCACCTGCCACAGCATGCTGCAATACACACTGCTGCACATTGTAACACGCTGCTGCACAATACTGCCACCCGCCGCAGCACGCTGCAATACACACTGCTGCACACTAACACGATGCTGCACAACACTCCCACCCGCCGCAGCACGCTGCAATACACACTGCTGCACACTGTAACACGATGCTGCACAACACTGCCACCTGCCACAGCATGCTGCAATACACACTGCTGCACACTGTAACACGCTGCTGCACAACACTGCCACCCGCCGCAGCACGCTGCAATACACACTGCTGCACACTAACACGATGCTGCACAACACTGCCACCCGCCGCAGCACGCTGCAATACACACTGCTGCACACTGTAACACGCTGCTGCACAACACTGCCACCCGCCGCAGCACGCTGCAATACACACTGCTGCACACTGTAACACAATGCTGCACAACACTGCTACCTGCCGCAGCACGCTGCACACTGTAACACGATGCTGCACAACACTGCCACAGCATGCTGCAATACACACTGCTGCACACTGTAACACGATGCTGCCGGGCTGGTGGTGAGGCTCTCAAACAGCAGGGGCTGCTGTACACACACTGTATCTTCAGCTAAGGCAGTCGTGCAGAGGTTCATCTGGCGTGTGTACAGTAGCTGCAGATCGAGTGGAACTACGGTGGCCCTAAACAGGTCAATTTTTGGCCCAATTCTGCTCATTTTCATCAAACCTTTGGCCCCATAGACCCGATAAGTAAGGACTTAAGCAGTTGCTAGGCAGTGAAAAGACTGCTGAACTGACACATCTGCCTGCTGCTGCCTGGCGACTGCTCGCGTAGGGCGCAGATACACATCCAATTTTGATTAGCCAATTTTACCCCTTCCATTTAGTAGGAGGGTTTACTACTCTGTTCATAGAATTCACAATCTGCTGACCGTCATACTACATGGAGGGGGATTGGCCGGCAAATGGCCAATCAAAATTAGAAGTGCGTGTATCCTGAGCGCGCAGTTTGGCCGCACCTGAAAAGGGACTTTCAATGTCTGATCCATTTCAGATAGTTAATCGATCACTCGCTGGATTGGGCCACTATTGTCTTGTGTATTGTCATACCAAATATCATACCAAACTCCGTTAGACCCGGGCACCGCTGGCAGCAATTCTGCAGCACTTACCGATCACTGGCGAACAGCAAAGTGCTGCAACAGTGAACCCTACGGGGGGCGGTTCCACCAGTAGGTGCAGCATTGCAGCGCAGAGAGTGCAGCATTCTGGGAGTAATCACATCTAATGGTTGCAGAGCCAAATCTTAATCTGGGAGTCGAATTTACCCTCTCATATTCCCCCTCATCTGTGACTAATCACAAGCTGTAATTTGATCTCTCAGCTGTGTCAGCTCAGGAATATCCTCTGCCATGGCATGAAATGAATTATAGAGCAAAAAGGAAGTTCGAGTTCAGGTCCGCTTTAAGACAAAACAAGCTACTTATTGAGTACAGAACTGCTCATCACCTTTAGGGCTGGTGCACACCAGAGCGGTTCTGGAGCGCTTTTTAAAACGCTTGCAGGGGGAAACCGTTTGGCTAATGAAAGTGAATGGGATGGTGCACACCAGAGCGGCTCGTTTTTCCCACAAACGCAAACTCGGGGGCTGCAGCATTTTTTTAGATATCTGAGGCGTTTCTGCCTCAATATTAAAGTATAGGAAAGTGGAAAACTGCTCTGATAAACGCTAGATCAGAGCTGATTTCCAGGCGTTTTTGTTACAGAAGATGTTCAGTAACAGCTTAACTGTAACAGTATTAGTAATCTGCTACACAAAAACGCTCCAAAAAACGCTAGGTATGTGTAGAAAACGTCTCTAAGGCCTCTTGCACACTGCAAGCGATTCCGATTCAGATTCCGCTTTTTAAATCGGTTTTTACATCCGATTCAGATTCCGATTTGCAGTGTGCAGGGAGCAAACTGCAAATCTTAATCGGATGTAAAAAAACGATTAAAAAGCGGGATCTGAATCGGAATCGCTTGCAGTGTGCAAGAGGCCTAAACATGCCTAGAATCGCTCTGAAATCTGCTTCAAAAAACCTCTAGCGGTTTGCGGATCTGCGGAAGGTTTTTGGTGTGCACTGGGCCCAACTCTGACTCCTCAGTTTATGAATGCACCTACTCCGACTCCAGCTACCCAAAATGGCTCCGACTCCTTAGTCTAACACTTACCAGGGCTGCGAATTTGGTACAAAAATCATCCGACTGTTCAATAAGCCAGCACCTATTCAGTAGGAGATCTTTGGCAAGTCTCCCTTATGGTGGCCATACATGGTGCAATAAAAACATTCGATTATCCCGTTTATTCGATCTAAATGATCGAATCGAATGAAAGTTGAAAATATTATTTTTTTTTCGATCAAGAAATTCGAACGATTATCCCGTTTTTTTCCCAGAAAAATCTGATCGGATATGCTGGAAAAATCTTTATATTCGATCTAACGGAATAATCAAACTAAATTATCTAATCGGAAAAAATGAAAAATTGTACCATGTATGGCCACCATAACACTGCTACTGCCTATAGAGCGCACCCTAGTGGCTGCTGCTCTGGCGCTTTGAGTCCGCCAGGAGAAAAGCGCGATATAAATGTTATTTGTCTTGTCTTGACTCCCGACTCTTGACTCCTCAGTTTATGAAACCACTGACTGACTCCATGTACCTAAAATTGCTCCGACTCCTCGACTCCACAGCCCTGAACTAATCACATGTGTAATTTGATCTCTCAGCTGTGTCAGCTGGCTGCCTCGGCACAGCAACTAATTTGTAAACACATGATGTTAACCCTATGTCTGCTTCCATGAAAGCAAGAAGTAGACACACTGCAGATTTAGATCAGCTGTAACAAAGAAATGTTTTTCTTTAAAGATCATTATGCTGTTGCTTATCCTTTAGAGCAGATAGGAAATTCTGAGTTTAGGTCCGCTTAATGCAATAAAATGTCCCATCAGCGATATACAGACCACCGCCAGGGCGGGCGATGGGCGTACGATCAAACAGAAGGCATGATTGTGCCTCTCAGCCAGGTGTTGCGTTTTCCTGCGACGCCTCCTGCTATGTGCGAGTGCTTCATACAGAAGGCATGATTGTGCCTCTCAGCCAGGTGTTGCGTTTTCCTGCGACGCCTCCTGCTATGTGCGAGTGCTTCATACAGAAGGCAGGATTGTGCCTCTCAGCCAGGTGTTGCGTTTTCCTGCGACGCCTCCTGCTATGTGCGAGTGCTTCATACAGAAGGCAGGATTGTGCCTCTCAGCCAGGTGTTGCGGTTTCCTGCGACGCCTCCTGCTATGTGCGAGTGCTTCATACAGAAGGCAGGATTGTGCCTCTCAGCCAGGTGTTGCGTTTTCCTGCGACGCCTCCTGCTATGTGCGAGTGCTTCATACAGAAGGCAGGATTGTGCCTCTCAGCCAGGTGTTGCGTTTTCCTGCGACGCCTCCTGCTATGTGCGAGTGCTTCATACAGAAGGAAACATTCCGGCCGCCAATTAAACAATGACTCAACAAAATAGGAGAAAGCCGCCTCGACCTTCTTATAACCGGCGTGCAGAATTAACCAGCTGAGGCTGATGGGATGTTATGAAACAATGATCTCTGAACCTGTGAAATGCCAACCAGTAAAGGGAGCCATACATTAGCCGACCAACCAATTGACCATCCAATTTGATTATTATAATCGAATTGGATGAAAATTGGTGCTGCCAAGTGCATGCCTGACCGACACACCGACCGATTTCGGGACAGAAATTGGCCACACGGTCGATCGCGCATGCTGGAAAATCTCAGGCCGAAGTTGGTTGGTCAGGTGCGCGGCGGTACGGCGGCCGAATTGCGAACGAGTGACGAGACGACGAAACCCCCGCCGCAATGTATAAATGTATGCAGTGTGTAGTGCATTTATACATTACCTGTCCGGTGTCAGCCTCCACGTGGTCTCCGTCCATCTCTCCGGGTTCCGCATTAACGCCGGCGGCACATAGCGGCTGACGTCAGACGCTATGCGCCACTAGCGTGTATGCGGCTGTTACCCGGCGAGATGAACGGACACCGTGCGGAAGCTGCTACATGACAGGTAATGTATAAATGCACTACATTACATACATTAATACATTTTGGGGGCAGCGGCGGGGCGTACGCGGCGGCTCAGCCGATTCCCTGATGATTTCATGCTGAATCGGCCTGTAGTTTATGGGCAGATTCGATTAGAGACAAATTTATCTCTTGGTCGAATCTGCCCATATTTGTTCTAATGTATGGCCACCTTAATCCTGAGATGCAAACAGCCAAGTCACACAGCAAAGCCAGCATCAGCATCTACAGTCCATGCCCTCCCCTCTGCAGCTCAGCAACACAGCCTGGGCAAAGCCCCGCCCCCACACTGCTGATTGGACAGCCTGGAGAAGCAAAGATTAGCACATGTGCTAGGTGGAGTTCAGCCGAGAAGGACTGCCTCTGCCAAAAATCTAGCGTGTGTACAGCTCCCCCGACGCTTCAGCCAGAGATTAGCCAATTGCCAGCCAAGAGCTTCATGCTGGAAATACACAATGGGCTCAATTCACAATCATTTTCCGCATGCGCAGTGTTCTCCCCAGGCTCTTTTAGGCGGGTGCTCCACCCGGCTATTTTTGGTGACCACCCGACTGTCTGCGGCTTCCCTCCTCCCGTGCTGTAAGCAGAGTTGCGCACAGAAGCGCCAGCCATGCATTCTCTCATCTCGCCACACCCGGCTGGAAATAATTTCTGGGGAGTACACAGATGCGGAAATGCACTTGCGGTAAATTCCCGACTGAAATAAGGCCATCTTGACATTCACAAAATTTTACGCATTTTACGCAGTGCGGTAAAAATCTGCAAAAGTCAGTAACACACAAAGAAATTGAAATTTTCACAAGCAAAAAGGGGTGCATTATTTCTGACTTAACAACAGATTTTAGATCACCTACTAGTACTCGGTGATATATTTCCCTTCCCATTGACTTAAATGGAGCCTGGAGCGCTGTGTTTGCTGGACTTTAATTTTATTTTTTGACAAGTCTTTTATGCCCCTTTTCCCCGCATGGTTACTATGTAATTACGCATGTTTCCCAAATTTTTGTAAGCATTGTTCCCGCATGCGGAAAACATGCGGAAATTTTTTTTGTGACTGTGGAAAAAGTGTAAATTATCACTGGCGGAAATATAGCGGAAAGAAAATCTCTTACCGCATGTGTGATTGTGAATAGAGCCCAAAGAGGTATTTTTTACAGATTTACTGGCTGATCGACTTCCATTCACTTCTATGAGAAAATCAATCAGAAAAACGATCGAAATCAGATCGGACCAGTCGGAAATGATCTATCGATCCATCTATCTGACAAAACAAAACTCATGGTGTATTCCCAGCACGAGGCCTGGAACCCACTAGAAAGTACAAAACGCTATCGCTAGCGATTTGTGATGGATTTCACAAGCGATTTTCGGAGCGATTTCCCTGCTGCTGTACAATTTATTACAATGGAAACACTCCCAAAATGCTGCATGTCCTGCGATTGAGATTTCCTTCATCGCAATCGCTCTAGCAGATTCTGTCCCATCCGTTTACATTGGCAGAGCGTTTAGGTAAAGCGCTAGCGATTTGAAAGCACTCCCTAATCGCTCATAAAAAACGCTCTAGTGGGTTCCCGGCCTTACAAAGCCTAACATTCTGCTCTCCCCTCCTGTAAGCAAGCTTATCCTGCTCAACTACATATGGACAGTATTGTTTTTTTATTATCTGACATCTTCTGCAGCACATTACAGAGTACATAGTCATGTCACTGACTGTCCTCAGAGGAGCTCACAATCTAATCCTACCATAGTCCTAGTGTAATGTCCTACCATATTATTATTATTATGTATTTATATAGCACTGACATCTCCTGCAGCACATTACAGAGTGCATAGTCATGTCACTGACTGTCCTCAGAGGGGCTCACACTCTAATCCTACCATAGGCATAGTCTAATGTCCTACCATATTATTATTATGTATTTATATAGCACTGACATCTTCTGCAGCACATTACAGAGTACATAGTCATGTCACTGACTGTCCTCTGAGGAGTTCACAGTCTAATCCTACCATAGTCATAGTCGAATGTCCTACCATATTATTATTATGCATTCATATAGCACTGACATCTCCTGCAGCACATTACAGAGTACATAGTCATGTCACTGACTGTCCTCAGAGGAGCTCACACTCTAATCCTACCATAGTCATAGTCTAATGTCCTAATATATTGATATGTATTTATATAGCACTGACATCTCCTGCAGCACATTACAGAGTACATAGCCGTGTCACTGACTGTCCTCAGAGGAGCTCACAATCTAATCCTACCATAGTCATAGTCTAATCTCCTACCATATTATTATGTATTTATATAGCACTGACATCTCCTGCAGCACATTACAGAGTACATAGTCATGTCACTGACTGTCCTCAGAGGAGCTCACACTCTAATCCTACCATAGTCATAGTCTAATGTCCTACCATATTATTATGTATTTATATAGCACTGACATCTCCTGCAGCACATTACAGAGTACATAGTCATGTCACTGACTGTCCTCAGAGGAGCTCACACTCTAATCCTACCATAGTCATAGTCTAATGTCCTACCATATTATTATGTATTTATATAGCACTGACATCTCCTGCAGCACATTACAGAGTACATAGTCATGTCACTGACTGTCCTCAGAGGAGCTCACACTCTAATCCTACCATAGTCATAGTCTAATGTCCTACCATATTATTATGTATTTATATAGCACTGACATCTCCTGCAGCACATTACAGAGTACATAGTCATGTCACTGACTGTCCTCAGAGGAGCTCACACTCTAATCCTACCATAGTCATAGTCTAATGTCCTACCATATTATTATGTATTTATATAGCACTGACATCTCCTGCAGCACATTACAGAGTACATAGCCGTGTCACTGACTGTCCTCAGAGGAGCTCACAATCTAATCCTACCATAGTCATAGTCTAATATCCTACTATATTATTATGTATTTATATAGCACTGACATCTCCTGCAGCACATTACTGAGTACATAGTCATGTCACTGACTGTCCTCAGAGGAGCTCACAATCTAATCCTACCATAGTCCTAGTGTAATGTCCTACCATATTATTATTATTATGTATTTATATAGCACTGACATCTCCTGCAGCACATTACAGAGTGCATAGTCATGTCACTGACTGTCCTCAGAGGGGCTCACACTCTAATCCTACCATAGTCATAGTGTAATGTGCTACCATATTATTATTATGTATTTATATAGCACTGACATCTCCTGCAGCACATTACAGAGTACATAGTCATGTCACTGACTGTCCTCAGAGGAGCTCACAGTCTAATCCTACCATAGTCATAGTCTAATGTCCTACCATATTATTATTATGCATTCATATAGCACTGACATCTCCTGCAGCACATTACAGAGTACATAGTCATGTCACTGACTGTCCTCAGAGGAGCTCACAGTCTAATCCTACCATAGTCATAGTCGAATGTCCTACCATATTATTATTATGCATTCATATAGCACTGACATCTCCTGCAGCACATTACAGAGTACATAGTCATGTCACTGACTGTCCTCAGAGGAGCTCACAGTCTAATCCTACCATAGTCATAGTGTAATGTGCTACCATATTATTATTATGTATTTATATAGCACTGACATCTCCTGCAGCACATTACAGAGTACATAGTCATGTCACTGACTGTCCTCAGAGGAGCTCACAATCTAACCCCTACCATAGTCATTTGTCCATTACTGGCAATTTTAGGAGGAAGCCAACTCAAAGCTGAATGTTTTAGGGTGTGTAGAATGAAACATACAGAAATGAGGAGAACATACACTGCATGCATATAGTGCCCTGGCTGTGATTCTAACTGGGTGACCCGGTGATGCAAAGCAAGAGTGCAATCCACTATGCGCTTGATTCGCTATGCGGTGCTAACCTACTTAGCACGTCTAAAGTCTTAAGGCGTGCTAACCAGGGTGCTAAGTAGGCTAGCACCGGTTTTCTCAATCAGATCGCGTGCTAAGTACTGCTTGCTAAGTCCCATAGGCTTTAATGGGTACTTCGCGGGGAGCGCTCTGTGCAGTGCGCGCGCAAAGTTTTATGCGCATAAAGTTTTGCGTGCGAAAAGCTCGTTTAGACGTACTACAGGGGTTTTCACAGGCGTGCTAACAGTTAGCACCGATTTGTGAATCAAGCCCAATATCTCTGTGCGGCCAAGATCTATGGAATTGCAGCGTTGCACAGTTCAATGCAGTGTAATGCTATGGGCAGCCGTTCTAGTCGGTAGTCCTGCGGACCCAATCGATTGATATTTTGAGTCTGGTTGATAACTTCGATAGACTTTCAAAAAAAGAAAAATTACGATCGATAAGAGATCAAATCTGCCAAAAATCGACGGGGAAAATCGATGCCTCCAAAAGTTTGAGGTCAGTACGTAAGGCTCGGTTCACACTGTATTCTAACGGATCCAGTCTCCACATCACCGGATCCATATGGCTTGGTCCACTCTGGCAAATGGATCCGTGAAAACCAATCTGATCACCGGTTGATCGGATCAGTTTTCACTCATTTGCCACAGCAGGTGAGGGAGGGTGCAGCGCCTGGGCAGGTGAGGGAGGGTGCAGCGCCTGGGCAGGTGAGGGAGGGTGCAGCGCCTGGGCAGGTGAGGGAGGGTGCAGCGCCTGGGCAGGTGAGGGAGGGTGCAGCGCCTGGGCAGGCGAGGGAAGGTGCAGCAGCCGGCCAGGCGAGGGAAGGTGCAGCAGCCGGCCAGGCGAGGGAAGGTGCAGCAGCCGGCCAGGCGAGGGAAGGTGCAGCAGCCGGCCAGGCGAGGGAAGGTGCAGCAGCCGGCCAGGCGAGGGAAGGTGCAGCAGCCGGCCAGGCGAGGGAGGGTGCAGCAGCCGGGCAGGCGAGGGAGGGTGCAGCAGCCGGGCAGGTGAGGGAGGGTGCAGCAGCCGGGCAGGTGAGGGAGGGTGCAGCAGCCGGGCAGGTGAGGGAAGGTGCAGCAGCCGGGCAGGTGAGGGAAGGTACGGCAGCCGGGCAGGTGAGGGAAGGTGCATTGCAGTCGGGCGATAGAGAGGGTTACTCCCAGGCTTCCGTCCTTTCCCTCATTATGTGACTAGTCATGACGCGGAAGGAAGCCTCTCTATTGCCCAGCTGCAATAGGCACCTGGGTAAATCTTAAGCCTCCCTCACCCACTCGCATAACTCCGGCACCTGCCCTTGCCCTCCGAACCACCCGTTTCTTCACTAGTGTGAAGAAATGTTCCATTCTCCCATTGTCGGGTTTCATCTTCATCACCAAAAATTGGCGCGTCGTAAAATTGCGTTCCATTTAGCGTAACGTACACACTGGATCCGTACGAACGGACGCATGTGAGCGGTTCCATAGGTTAACATTGCATCCGTGCTGTTTGTACAGTATCCGTTACGCTTATGGTTCGCTTTTTAACGCTAATGTGAACCGGACATAAGTCAATCCGAAAATGAAAGGATCATATGGAATATATTATGTATTTATTATTTATGATATTACATTTTTATTATATATATATATATATATATATATATATATATATATATTTTATTTATTAGTATTTATACACAGACACTTCTTGATATTTAAAGTACTGCCAACAATCTCCACCAAGATTCAAATCACTTCCTGGGAATATAGATTTAAAAAAGTTAAGGGAAGTAAGGAGTGCCCATGAGAATGTCTTCCCCCATATGTGTAGGAGGATAGGATGTATGCGCCTGCATTTCTCCGACACCCATACAGTCATCCTGTGGGAAGGGCAGCAAAGTAATAGACGTCTCTTAAAGGGCCAACAAATGAATATTTCAGTTTAGAGATTTGAAATCCCAGAAGCCTTTAAAATCCGCGTGGCTTTCGCATAACACGTAATGAAGTGATGACTGACTGGCGGCTGTTAAGACACTGCGCCATGCAAGCGGCTTGCTAAACGGGCCAGGGGAACTACAGCAACGCAGCGTCGTAAAACGTAACTTTCCCAAAGAATGCAGGACGGCTTGCGCTAATAACCTAAGGCAAAAATCACTGGAATAGTTTGTCTCCTCTTTGGAGAGAAAAAAAAAAAAAAAAACGAGTAAATTTCATTGGTCCTCAGGGCAGCCGGCGGGCCCAGGGGCTGTACTACGAAAATAGCCTTTCATACGGACCTTTTAAATAGCTCCTAGTCTATATACTCAGCGGCGCCCTGCGCCACAACAAAGCTTGGCTGCGCTGCACAGTTAAAGCACTGTAGTCGGGTTATAAAATCTGTGCCAATCAATAGCAACCCTGACTGTGCAAAAGGCAAAAAAAGACTCTGTAATCCCTAACAAAGAATGCACAACGTCAATGCCCGGCTCAACAGCAATCCGAGCAGACCAGCTGAAACGGCCTCCCACAAGCCCAGCCAGCAGTCCCTGCATGACTGCAATGATCGCCGCTGCTATAATCCCCCAGTAACTGCAAACTGAAATGCATTGCAAACTCTCGAAGCAGCTCTGCAGCACAGACAGAAATAAAAACAAAGTAATTGCAATGCTCATTGACATGCAAGCTGCCCGTTTAGGCCCCGTTCACACTTGCGGTTGTTTGCCAAACGGACCGGATGACCTGACCGGATCCGGATCGGAACCGTACGGTTCTGATCCGGATCCGATCCGGTCAGGTTGCATCAGGTGTCCATCAGGATGCGATCCGGATCCGTTTGGCAAAAGTAACGTTAAAAACAAAAAAAAATGTTGGGGTCTGGGAGGTCAGCAGAAGGGGGACCTGTGGAATCAGGCCCTCTGCTGTTTAGCACTCACCTCCACCTGCGACATGCTGCCAACATCTCCGGATCCGGATCCAGCTGTGCTGCTCCACTCCAAAATGCTTGCCCATGTGTCCCCATCCAATATCGCCGCAACAATCCCCATAGGAAGTGGGGTAGAACATCCGGATTTCTCAGCCAGTGTGTTGTGCGCTCTCCGGTTCCCATTGGTTTGTATTGGCCGGATGGTGCAGTCCGGCTCCGCCCCGGATACGGTTGCCGGAGGAGCCGGATGAAAAAATAGCGCATGTTGGAACGGAGGCCGGAGTCCGGATCCGGCCCGGCTCCGGTTCGGCAGAACGGACGCATGTGAACGGACGCATAGGCTTTCATTGCTATGCCGTGCGTCCGTTCTGCAAGCGGTGCGGCTCCGGCACGGCGATTCCGGAGGGCCACCGCAAGTGTGAACCGGGCCTTAGCTGAGTTGCAATCCTGTTTCTTGCTAAGTTTAAATTGTGTGTTGCATTTGTTGATTTGCAAACATAAATGAATTAAAAATTAAGGAGGCACAGCAATCAAAAAATGAATGCATTAAGATTGCATAAAATATTGCAGAGAGAGCACTCATGCAGCCATTGTGCAATCTACATATAGCGTCAGTTTATTGTGCAAAGACAATTCTGCAGCAATCAGTGATCCGTACAAATAAACTACTTTTGACAAGAGGTTAAATAACATTATAGATGTATATACAAAATGCACAACCTGCAGACAGTGCAAAAAGCTGGCTCATATCCACCAATGCAGCAAGCTACACTGAGCACAAATATACAGCTAATGCATTATGGATTACATACTATAGAGCATAGGCGGCAAATGTCTGCCAATCATGCACCGACTACAATCCCCAAGATGGTGCAAAATGAAGCATGCAACCATACAGTACCCTATGTAACAGCTTGTGGGACCACACCTGTCCACGCAAAAACCGCGAGCAACTGTTGCGCACTGTGCATTTCAGCATGCGCATGAAATTCTCCAGCCGCTGCTCATATGGAACGCCGCACACGATGTACGATAAGCTTGTTACAAAGGTGTTTTTTCCTGCAAGCAAATAACCCATCCCATTGGTTTTCAGATGTATTGCGATTTTGAAAGCAGGAAAAAGGGGTGCAATTTGGACAAGTGTGTTCCCAGCCAGGATTCAATAATCAGATATGCACAATTGCTGAATCAGTATCTGCACAACTACTGCATGCCAGCCAGCGACTTTACTGCAAAGCCCTGAAATGAGGTTTATATGAAAAAAAAATTATATATACATTTTGCATACCCTTAAAAAAATGTGCACCTTAGGTTTTCTCAATGCATGCACAGAAATCAATGCTAAACACTCCATTTGTTTGGGGTTCTTTTCAGCTGTACAGCAAATGTGCAAAACTTCATTGCAGACATCTGCTTGCACCCTTTGGTTCAGGCCAGTATTCAGCACATCTGTACAGGGCAGTCGCTGCAATGCTGCAGCATTCTCTGTCTGCAAGTATCTGCAATCAACAAGTCGTGGCATGCAACTTTTTGCACTTTTTTAAATGTTTTACGCACACACAAATTCAAACCCCACTGATGCAATTCTGACTGCGAGTGGTGCAATACACTGCACACATTTCTCCAACTTTTCTCTGTAGAGTTTTCTTTAAGTCAGTGCACTACAACATAGAGCAATCCTGCAGCTCCCCACAACATGCAGACATCACAAGCAGGGTTGCTATAGGTTTCTGAAAAGTTGCACGCAAACACAACTATACAAAATTCCCTACATAACACTCACAATTCCAGTGCTCTGCAGCCAACATTCCCGCAGCCAAGTGCAATAAGACTAGAGGTCCCCAAACTTTACATGTCCCTATTGATCACCCTGCAGCGTGAATGCACACTGCTGCACCCCAGGATTAAGCAGGAGATTGCACTGTACAGGAGGTGATTGCACACTGCTGCACCCTAGGATGCAGGAGATTGCACTGTGCAGGAGGTGATTGCAGACTGCGGCACCCCAGGATGCAGCAATAGATTGCACTGTACAGGGGATTGCACACTGCTGCACCCCAGAATGCAGCAGGAGATTGCACACTGCTGCACCCTAGCATGCAGCGGGAGATTGCACACTGCTGCACCCCAGAATGCAGCAGGAGATTGCACCATGCAGTAATTGCACACTGCTGCACCCCAGAATGCAGCAGGAGATTGCACTGTGCAGGGGTTGATTTCACACTGCTGCACCCCAGGAAGCAGCAGGAGCTTGCACCGTAAAGGAGGTGATTGCACACTGCTGCACCCCAGGATGCAGCAGGAGATTGCACCGTCCAGGTAATTGCACACTGCTGCACCCCAGAATGCAGCAGGAGATTGCACCGTGCAGGTAATTGCACACAACTGCACCCCAGGATGCAGCAGGAGATTGCACAGTGCAGGAGATGATTGCACACTGCTGCACCCCAGGATGCAGCAGGAGATTGCACTGTGCAGTAATTGCACACTGCTGCACCCCAGAATGCAGCAGATTGCACTGTGCAGTAATTGCACACTGCTGCACCCCAGAATGCAGCAGGAGATTGCACTGTGCAGGGGATGATTTCACACTGTTGCACCCCAGGAAGCAGCAGGATATTGCACTGTGCAGGGGATGATTGCACACTCCTGCACCTCAGGATAAAGCAGGAGATTGCACTGTGCAGGGGATGATTGCACACTGCTGCACCCCAGGATACAGCAGGAGATTGCACAGTGCAGCAGGAGATTGCACACTGCTGCACCCCAGAATGCAGCAGGAGATTGCACTGTGCAGGGGATGATTGCACACTCCTGCACCCCAGAATGCAGCAGGAGGTGATTGCACACGGTGGCCTCAGCTGCATTCCGTGCTCCCTGTAACTTTCTTGCACCCCTCCCCCCCATGCTGCAGTGATTGCACTGTACGGAGTTGTGCAGGGGGTCCCGGGCCGCACAGGGCGCGCTCACCTTTGGACTGAGACATTGTGTCCGGGGTGGGGGAGGGGCGCTCCCCGGAGATCTCCTCGGGCGGTCGGGCGGGGCGTGCACCGGGGCTGGCGGGTTGCACGGTGCTGCTGACGGCGGGTCCGCAGCTACATGATGGGCGGGCGGCACGGCGGCGGCGGCAGCTCAACAGCTCCAAACTTGGATCGGGAGCACACGGCGCATGCGCGCTGACTGACTACTGCTGGCCCGCCGCGCGGAATGCTGGGAGCTGTAGTGTCGGGCAGAGCAACACGGGGCCGCTCCTCCCTTCCACGCCCCAGACCTGCCTCGCTCCTCCCCCTTACCTTCCCGCTCCTCCCTCTCTCTACGCCCCAGATCTACCCCGCTCCTCCCCCTTCCCTTCCCACTCCTCCCTCTCTCCACGCCCCAGACCTGCCCAACTCCTCCCCTTCTTGTCCCGCTCCTCCCTCTCGCTAGCCGTGCCTGTCTGGCTCCTCCCCCTTCCCTCCCGCTCCTCCCTCTCTCCACTCTGCGGGCCTGCCGCGCTCCTCCCCTTCCCTTACCGCTCCTCCCTCTCGCCACTCCTCTTCTTCCTCTCCCCGCCCCTCCCTGTAACCTGCCTGACCTCTCTCGGGTTGCCGTGATACGGAGACAGGGGCTGTGCAATATGCAATGCAGGAACTGGGCTGTGCAATATGCAATGCAGGAGAGAGGGGCTGTGCAATATGCAATGCCAGGAGATATGGGCTGTGCAATATGCAATGCAAGAGACAGGGGCTGTGCAATATGCAATGCAGGAGACAGGGACTGTGCAATATGCAATGCCAGGAGACATGGGCTGTGCAATATGCAATGCCAGGAGATATGGGCTGTGCAATATGCAATGCCAGGAGACAGGGGCTGTGCAATATGCAATGCCAGGAGACATGGGCTGTGCAATATGCAATGCAGGAACTGGGCTGTGCAATATGCAATGCAAGAAATAGGCTGTGCAATATGCAATGCAAGAGATAGGCGCTGTGCAATATGCAATGCAAGAGATGGGCTGTGCAATATGCAATGCATGAAATGGGCTGTGCAATATGCAATGCCAGGAGATAGGGGCTGTGCAATGTGCAATATCAGGAGATAGGAGCTGTGCAATATTCAATGACAAGAGATAGGGGCTGTGCAATATGGAATGGGCTGTGCAATATGCAATGCCAGGAGATGGGGGCTGTGCAATATGAAATGCTGGAAATGGGCTGTGCAATATTCAATGCCAGGGGATAGGGGCTGTGCAATATGCAATGCCAGGAGATAGGATGTGCAATATGCAATGCAGGAGATGGGCGCTGTGCAATATGCAATGCAGTATATAGGCGGTGCAATATGCAATGCCAGGGGATAGGGGCTGTGCAATATGCATCACTCGGAGATAACATTGTGCAATATACAATGCATAAGATAGGCGCTGTGTAATATGCCAGGAGATAGGGGATGTGCAATATGCAATGCAGGATATAGGCTGTGCAATATGCAATGCAAGAGATAGGCGCTGTGCAATATGCAATGCAAGAGATGGGCTGTGCAATATGCAATGCATGAAATGGGCTGTGCAATATGCAATGCCAGGAGATAGGGGCTGTGCAATATGCAATATCAGGAGATAGGAGCTGTGCAATATTCAATGCCAAGAGATAGGGGCTGTGCAATATGGAATGGGCTGTGCAATATGCAATGCCAGGAGATGGGGGCTGTGCAATATGAAATGCTGGAAATGGGCTGTGCAATATTCAATGCCAGGGGATAGGGGCTGTGCAATATGCAATGCCAGGAGATAGGATGTGCAATATGCAATGCAGGAGATGGGCGCTGTGCAATATACAATGCAGTATATAGGCGGTGCAATATGCAATGCCAGGGGATAGGGGCTGTGCAATATGCATCACTCGGAGATAACATTGTGCAATATACAATGCATAAGATAGGCGCTGTGTAATATGCCAGGAGATAGGGGATGTGCAATATGCAATGCAGGATATAGGCTGTGCAATATGCAATGCCAGGAGATAGGGGCTGTGCAATATGAAATGCAGGATATAGGCTGTGCAATATGCATCACTCAGAGATAACATTGTGCAATATACAATGCATAAGATAGGCGCTGTGTAATATGCAATGCCAGGAGATAGGGGATGTGCAATATGCAATGCAGGATATAGGCTGTGCAATATGCAATGCCAGGAGATAGGGGCTGTGCAATATGAAATGCAGGATATAGACTGTGCAGTATGCATCACTCAGAGATAACATTGTGCAATATACAATGCATAAGATAGGCGCTGTGTAATATGCAATGCCAGGAGATAGGGGATGTGCAATATGCAATGCAGGATATAGGCTGTGCAATATGCAGTACCAGGAGATAACACTGTGCAATATACTATACAGAAAATAGGTGCTGTGCAAAATGCTATGCCAGGAGGTAGGGGCTGTGCAATATGCAATGCCAGGAGATAGGGGCTGTGCAATATGCAATACCAGGAGATAGGAGCTGTGCAATATGCAATGCCAGGAGATAGGGGCTGTGCAATATGCAATACCAGGAGATAGGAGCTGTGCAATATGCAATGCCAGGAGATAGGGGCTGTGCAATATGCAATACAGAAAATAGGTGCTGTGCAATATGCAATGCCAGGAGATAGGAGCTGTGCAATATGCAACGCAGGATATAGGCTGTGTAATATGCAATGCCAGGAGATATGGGATGTGCAATATGCAATGTCAGGAGATAGGGGTTGTGCAATATGCAATGTCAGGAGATAGGGGCTGTGCAATATGCAATGCAGGATATAGGCTGTGCAATATGCAATGCCAGGGGATAGAGGCTGTGCAATATGCAATGCCAGGAGATATGGGCTGTGCAATATGCAATGCAGGATATAGGCTGTGCAATATGCAATGCCAGGGGATAGGGGCTGTGCAATATGCAATGCCAGGAGATATGGGCTGTGCAATATGCAATGCAGGATATAGGCTGTACAATATGCAATGCCAGGAGATAGGCGCTGTGCAATATGCAATGCCGCCACCTACTGTTATCACTTTCTCCCTGTTTCCTCAGTGCCCCCCTCTGTACCACCTCTGCCCCCCTACTGTCACCTCTGTCCCCCTGCTCCCTCAGTGCCCCTCCCCCCCCTCCCCTCTGTACAACCTCTACCCCCTACTGTCACTGTTAAAGTCTGTGTTGGTTTATACATAGCTCCCAACTGTTCTTTTTTTCATTTTACCTTTCACACCCGACGCTGCATTTCGATGCACTGCAGTACGATGCACCCGGGAGCTTTTTATCGTCGGTAGCCGGCGTTTTCCGTCGGGTTAATTAATTACTACCGCCGCTGATTGCGTTACACCGCAGATTCCCGATGACACGCCGCAGGGCATATAACGCGTGCAGGAAATGGCTCCTGTGCGCGTTGTCTAATGTGAAAGAAGCCTTAGTGCAGCCTGGTTAAAATAATAATAATCCTGGGTGGCCTTTCCCACTGCTGCATTCCGATTTGTTTTTAAAACGCAAACGCATGTCTGCACGATTATGATGCGTTTTACGTTGCAATGTAAAGTATAGGAACGTGTGAAAACCGCTTTGCATGGATTTAACTACTAGTATCTATTTTGAAAAATCAAGACAACACTTGCCATTCAGAAAAACGCAAACGCATAAACGCACATCAAAATTGTTAAAAAACGCAAAAGCACAAAAAACGCACATCAAAATTGGTCAAGTTTTGCATTTTGCGGTGGAAAAGGACCCTGTGCAGCTGCGGTTCCTGACTCATCCACTGATCTGATTCGGTTCAGTGTGATGAGTCGGATCACACGACTCACAGGAAAGAACCGGTTAAAATAAACCAATCACTCATGAACCGGACATCACTAATGTTTGTGGGTTCCCATGCCTATATTATACAGAAGAGTTTTGCTGGGAGAGACGCTTTGGCTGCAGTGGGCATTCAGGATCGGAATTGTCTGGAAGTGACGACAGGAAGCGTGTCATCGCGGGGGCTCTCCCGGCGGCAGCCAGCATGTGACACGCCGCTCAATATTTCATCCACCGAGAGCTGGCAAACCTCCCCGAGCCGCAGGAAGCGATTCTGTGTCACGCCGGCAAACGAGAGCCAATCCAAACTGGAAGCGACCAATTATCGCTGAGATGAATGGTTGTCATGCCAACGCAGCGTTGTATCCGCAGAGCTGGGAAAGCGCAGACGCTCTCTTAAAGTGGCAGCGTTGTTCCTTTTTTATCTGTCTTTTGTTTTAGGCAAGTTTTATACCGGGGGGCCTCGGGTTGTTTACTGAGAAAAAACAGGATGGCAGCAGTGGGTAAAAAGTTGTATACGCATCAATGTGAACGTACCTTTACAATACAAACGTGTTCGCAATGCGCTTATAGTTCCTCTCTGCTCTAAAAAATAAGCAACAGCATAATAATCTTTAAAGGAAAACATTTCTTTGTTACAGCTGATAGAAATCCTGCAACAAATCTGCAGTGTGTCTACTTCCTGCTTTCATGGTAGGAGACATGGGGTTAACGTTCTGTGTTTACCAGTTAGCTGCTCTGCAGTGGCAGAGGAGATTCCTGAGCTGACATCAAATTACAGTTGTGATTAGTTACAGATGAGGGGGAATTAGACACGATAAACTCTCTAAAAACAAACGGGGTGCATTTCTCTATGTTTTTCTTTTGTCCTGTGCAAGAGTTCAGGTCCACTTTCTTCAGGTCCACTTTAAATACAGTGACCAAAAATGGGCGTGATCATGACATTGTATGGGCGGAGCGTAACCGTAACCCCAAAGCAGCAAATATAGCCAACTATGACCATTAAATAATAAATGTAGCAACAGTTACCCCAGACACCAGAAAATAAACGCAATTTGGGCAACATTTCAGCAGAAAATAAATGCAATGTGGGCAGCATTTCAGCAGAAAACAAACGCAATTTGGGCAACATTTCACCAGAAAAAAAAACGCAATTTGGGCAACATTTCAGCAGAAAATAAACGCAATTTGGGTAACATTTCAGCAGAAAATAAACGCAATTTGGGAAACATTTCAGCAGACAACAAATGCAATTTGGGCAACATTTCAGCAGAAAATAACCGCAATGTGGGCAGCATTTCAGCAGAAAACAAACGCAATTTGGTCAACATTTCACCAGAAAATAAAACGCAATGTGGGCAACATTTCACCAGAAAATAAAACGCAATGTGGGCAACATTTCACCAGAAAATAAAACGCAATGTGGGCAACATTTCACCAGAAAATAAACGCAGCAGGCAACATTTTAGCAGAAAATAACGCAGCAGGCAACATTTCCCCTGCAAAGAAAGGAATTTACTCACCTGGCAGAAGTCCTCTCACCCGGCCGGCCTCTGGCGCGCAGCTCCCCGGACGATCCTCCTGCATATCTCCCATGCTGACAGACAGAGAGCAGGGCTACGGGAAGGCGCCGCGGCCAGTTTATGCGATCGTACGGTGGCCAGAGTCCCGAGGCCGGGACGTCCTGCGGCTAAAAGTGGGACGTTTCCCAGGACCTCATGCAGCCTGAGATAGGGGACCCCAAATCCGGGACCTTTCCCGGGTAAAGTGGGACGTATGGTCAGCGTACTTTAAAGGAAAGGTTCAGGGAGGGTGGGCAAAAAATAAAAATCAAATTCCACTTACCTGGGGCTTCCTCCAGCCCGTGGCAGGCAGGAGGTGCCCTCGCAACATTTCAGCAGAGTAGTTCTGCGCATGCGCAGTAGAGCCCGGAGGACGTCCGATGACGTCAGAGCGCCGGCGTGGGACGCAGAAGTTCCGGGCCTTGGAGCGCAGAAGAGCCCGACCTGGCAGCCGGCCTGGCCAGGTCGGGCGCGCCACCGGAGACCACCGGGAGCCTGCGGAGCGGCGGCGAGGGCACCTCCTGCCTGCCACGGGCTGGAGGAAGCCCCAGGTAAGTGGAATTTGATTTTTATTTTTTACCCACCCTCCCTGAACCTTCCCTTTAAAACCACTTCAGCCTACAGCGTCGAAAATCTTAAGCATCCGAGCAATGTTCACCTCCCATTCATTCGCCAATAACTTTATCGTTACTTATCACAATTAATTGATCTATATCTTGTTTTTTCCGCCACTAATTAGGCTTTCTTTTGGTAGTACATTTTGCTAAGAGCCACTTTACTGTAAATGCATTTTAACAGGAAGATTAAGATAGAAATGGAAAAAAAACATTATTCCTCAGTTTTTGGCCATTATAGTTTAAAATTAATACATGCTACAGTAATTAAAACCCATGCATTTTATGTGCCCATTTGTCCCGCTTATTACACCATTTAAATTACGTCCCTATCACAATTTATGGCGCCGATATTTTATTTAGAAATAAAGGTGCATTTTTTCAATTTGCGTCCATCACTATTTATAGGCTTATAATTTTTAAAAAATTAATAAGATACTGTCTTGACATGTATATTTAAAAAGTTCAGACCCTTAGGTAACTATTTATGTAGTTTTTTTTTTTAATTGTAATTTTTTTTATTTTTTTTTAAATACAAAAATGTATTTGGGTAATTTTAGTTTGGGAGGTAAATGGCTAATTTTAGATGTAATATAATGTATTTTTTTATTTAATTTAGGTATGTGGGTGCAGTTTACTATTTGGCCACAAGATGGCCACATTCAAAAAATTCCTAGATGCGAACGATTTCGCATCTAGGAACTATAAGAAGAAGGTGATGTTTCCTGGGGGCAGAAATACCGCGCTCTCTGATGAGAAAGCGTCGGCATTTCTGCCGGAGACTTAGATCGGTGAATGGGAATTATATTCCCATTCACTGATCGGGGGGGCAGCGGGAGGCAGCTGGAGCGCACGCGGGCGCGCGCCCGATCGCGCGCACCACACGGCTGCAGCAGCAGTGCCCATCTGGACGGATATATCCGTCCAGATAGGGCGAAGTGGTTAAAGGGAACCTAAACTGAGAAGGATATGGATTTTTCCTTTTAAAATAATACCAGTTTCCCGACTCTCCTGCTGATCCTGTGTCTCTAATACCAAGGTGGCTGCTGCACAGGCGGCTAGCAGCAGCGTGTCGCGGTCAGGTGCTCACCTGATCTCCCTGTATTGTAGCATTTGCAAGCTTGCAAATGCTACATAAGTTCAGCCTGCTGCTTTGGCGCCCTTGCTCCGGTGGTGCCCTAGGCCATGGCCATACCTAAATCCGGCCCTGCCTGCTGGCAGTTTGCACGTGTGACTGCGCCCATTCCCCAATCAATTGTACTTCATGTTATAACACAACGCCCGTGATGTGAATGTACCCTTAGGTCTGGAACCCACTAGGAATGTGTGCAGCGATTCCTAGGGCGTTTGCGATTCCCCAAGACTTGTAAGCACTGTACAGTAACCTGCACAGCGCCTTTCCGCTTTGCGATTTATGTGGGTTTTTCAAATAAAACTTTATTGCACTCGCCAGGCGTCCTTCTTAAGTCTGTAGCCCCTCCTTCCCCCCAAAGGAAGAGGTGATGTCATAGGTGCTTCTATATGACCAATCAGAGAAGCGCCTGTGACCTCTTCCTTTAGGGGCAGGGCTACCGACGGAAGAAGGAAATACGGAGACCCGGTAAGTAAAAATAAAGTTTTATCAAAAGCTAATCGCTCTGCCCCCCCAAAGCGCTGTCTAATCGGTTTGATAAGTGATTTATGCAACGTTTATATATTTTGCATACTTTGCGGTGTGTTTTTGTAAATCTCTCACCTGTCCATGTGAAGCGTCCACTCTTCTTCCGCATCCAGCTCCTCTCTACTTCCTGTTTCCCTATGAGTCATGAAGGGAAACAGGAAGTAGAGAGGAGCATTGCTTTGTATTTACCTTGCACTGTCAATTGTTTGTCAAGTATTAAACATTTGTCTTTTAGTGTTTCGATAAACATAAAAAAAAATATTAAAAAAAAAAGAATAGATATGCGTCCATTACCGGAATAATAGTGTAACGCACACTGCCCCCTGCTGTTAGTACCGGTAAAGTTGCTGTGGGCTGTCGTGCGGTAATTTTACCATTGCTCCGTGCATCCAGACACGTCACTTCCTCCAGGACATGCAGTATTCGCAGTATTGCAATTGTCAGCAGTTTTTGGAAGCCGGTTATATGTTAGGAACTTAGGAAGTAAAAGCAGCTTTGAGGCTCTGTTCAGATCTAAAAACGAAATCGCTGACGGCATCGATTTTAGATTTTTCGCATGTTTTTCCCCCTCCCGGCGCTCCACTGCGCGCTACGATTTTGTGCAAAGCACTTTTGTAAACGCTTTTGCAGAGCGATTCCGTTTTTTCACTTCCTGACGTCAGTCAGGAAGTGAACTCTTTGACCCCGAGAAGAATAAATATAATGTATTTATTCTTAAAAATGCAAATACAATCGCCGCATTAAGCGGTTTTGTGAGCGTTTAGCGCTTTTCCTATACCTTCCATTAGAGCAAAGTCGCCCCAAAAATGGTACAGGCACCGTTTTCCGGTGCGCAAAGCGGATGAAACGCGCTGATATGAACCTTCTCATAGAGAATCATTGCACAAGCGTTTTGTGGGCGATTTCAAAATCACCCGTGCTTGAAAAAAGTCCGAAAATGCCCCTAGTGTGAACAAGGCTTCAATGACTGACTGCAATAACTGAGGGAGCCGGGCGATGGTTGCATTTGGCACATCCTGGATATCTCATTTAGGCGCGGATAATCTCTCGGGGGTTCCAGGAAGAGATCTTAGACTTTGGCTCCAGTCCCAGACTTCACACCTGCCGCAGTCATTGTGCAGATATCCCACTCCAATGAAAGAGGAACTGTACTGGAAATAACAACATGAATAAAACAGCTTGGTTTTTTTTTACAATGTTCATTTATAGATTATTTAGTCAGCGTTAGCCCGTTGTAGAATCTTTCCTCTCCCTGATTTACATTCTGACATTTATCACTGGGGGCACCATCTGTAGTCCTGCCAGGTGATCCCTGCAGAATGTTTCTTTACAGAGAGTTCTATACACAGATACTGCTGTTGGAAATGGCCATTATTTCCCACAATGCAACAAGGTTTACAGACAGGAAACTCTTATTTCCATGCAGGGAGGGTACTATGCATGCAGTATAGGTAGTCAGGTATGGGTGCCCCAGTATAGGTAGCCAGGCATAGGTGTCCCCAGTATAGGTTAGCTAGGTATCGGTGCCCCCAGTATAGGTTAGCCAGGCATAAGTACCCCAGTATAGATAGCCAGCTGTAGGTGCCCCCAGTGTAGATAGCTATAGGTGCTCCCAGTATAGGTTAGCTAGGTATAGGTGCCGCCAATATAGGTTAGCTAGGTTTAGGTGTCCCCAGTATAGGTTAGCTAGGTATAGGTGCAGATAGTATAGGTTAGCTAGGTATAGGTGTCCCAAGTATAGGTTAGCTAGGTATAGGTGCCGCCAGTATAGGTTAGCTAGGTATAGGTGCCGCCAGTATAGGTTAGCTAGGTATAGGTGCCGCCAGTATAGGTTAGCTAGGTATAGGTGCAGATAGTATAGGTTAGCTAGGTATAGGTGCCGCCAGTATAGGTTAGCTAGGTATAGGTGTCCCCAGTATAGGTTAGCTAGGTATAGGTATCGCCAGTATAGGTTAGCTAGGTATAGGTGCCCCCAGTATAGGTTAGCTAGGTATAGGTATCGCCAGTATAGGTTAGCCATTCATAAGTGCCCCAGTATAGGTAGCCAGCTGTAGGTGCCCCCAGTGTAGATAGCTATAGGTGCTCCCAGTATAGGTTAGCCATTCATAAGTGCCCCAGTATAGGTAGCCAGCTGTAGGTGCCCCCAGTGTAGATAGCTATAGGTGCTCCCAGTATAGGTTAGCTAGGTATAGGTGTCGCCAGAATAGGTTAGCTAGGTATAGGTGCCTTCAGTATAGGTAGCCAGGTATAGGTGCCGCCAGTATAGGTTGCCAGGTATAGGTGCTTTCAGTATAGGTTGCCAGGTATAGGTGCTTTCAGTATAGGTAGCCAGGTATAGGTGCTTTCAGTATAGGTAGCCAGGTATAGGTGCTTTCAGTATAGGTAGCCAGGTATAGGTGCCTTCAGTATAGGTAGCCAGGTATAGGTGCTTTCAGTATAGGTAGCCAGGTATAGGTGCTTTCAGTATAGGTAGCCAGGTATAGGTGCCTTCCGTATAGGTAGCCAGGTATATGTGCCTTCAGTATAGGTAGCCACGTATAGGTGCCTTCAGTATAGGTAGCCAGGTATAGGTGCTTTCAGTATAGGTAGCCAGGTATAGGTGCTTTCAGTATAGGTAGCCAGGTATAGGTGCCTTCCGTATAGGTAGCCAGGTATATGTGCCTTCAGTATAGGTAGCCACGTATAGGTGCCTTCAGTATAGGTAGCCAGGTATAGGTGCTTTCAGTATAGGTAGCTGGGTATATGTTAGCTAGGTCTAGGTGCAGCCAGTAAAGGTTAGCCAGTTATAAGTGCCCCAGTATAGGTAGCTAGGTATAGGTGCCTTCAGTATAGGTAGCTAGTTAAAGGTGGCTTCAGTATAGGTAGCCAGGTAGAGGTGCCTTCAGGATAGGTAGCCAGGTAGAGGTGCCTTCAGTATAGTTAGCCAGGTATAGGTGCCTTCAGTATAGGTTGCCAGGTAGAGGTGCCTTCAGTATAGGTAGCCAGGTAGAGGTGCCTTCAGTATAGGTAGCCAGGTAGAGGTGCCTTCAGTATAGGTGGCTAGGTATAGAGGCCCCCAGTATAGGTAGCCAGGTAGAGGTGCCTTCAGTATAGGTAGCCAGGTATAGGTGCCTTCAGTATAGGTAGCTAGTTAAAGGTGCCTTCAGTATAGGTAGCCAGGTAGAGGTGCCTTCAGTATAGGTAGCCAGGTATAGGTGCCTTTAGTATAGATTGCCAGGTAGAGGTGCCTTCAGTATAGGTAGCCAGGTATAGGTGCCTTCAGTATAGGTTGCCAGGTAGAGGTGCCTTCAGTATAGGTAGCCAGGTATAGGTGCCTTCAGTATAGGTGGCTAGGTATAGATGCCCCCAGTATAGGTAGCCAGGTAGAGGTGCCTTCAGTATAGGTAGCCAGGTATAGGTGCCTTCAGTATAGGTTGCCAGGTAGAGGTGCCTTCAGTATAGGTAGCCAGGTAAAGGTGCCTTCAGTATAGGTAGCCAGGTATAGATGCCCCCAGTATGGGTAGCCAGGTATAGTTACGTTCAGTATAGGTAGCTGGGTATGTTAGCTAGGTCTAGGTGCAGCCAGTATAGGTTAGCTAGGTATTGGTGCCCCCGTATAGGTGATGGAGGAGGGAGCTGCGGCCACTGGGTCTCAGCCGCGGGGACAGGGCAGTTTCTAGGCCACAGTGCTCCTAGGGCAAGGGTGTAGAAAGTGCGCCCCCCTGGTTGCCACAGGTTCCCCCCAGTATTAGGCAGCCCTCAATATAAGTAGCCAGAGGTAGATCCCAGTATTACGTAGGAGAGCCCCCTGTGTAGGTAGCCAGACAGCCCCTAAATCCAGTGTAAGCTGCCAGAGAGCCCCCAGAACCAGTGTAGCTAGAAAGCCCCCGTGTAGGTAGCCAGAGAGCCCCAGTGTAGGTAGCCAGATAGCCCTCCTTGTAGGTAGATGCGGAAGATATCCCACCTTATCAAAGTTATCAAACCTTATGGAAAGATATCATACCTTATCAAAGTTAACGCGCCTTATCAGAGTAGCATAGCGAACGCTACGAACTTAATTGGCAATGGCACTCGTCCTGCCCTGAGCCCCCGCAGGTTCTCAGCACTCGCTATGCTACTCTGATAAGGTGTGTTAACTTTGATAAAGTGTGATATCTTTCCATAAGGTGTGGTATCTTTGATAAGGTGTGTTAACTTTGATAAGGTGTGATATCTTTGATAAGGTGTGATATTTGAGTTATCACTGTTTAGTGAATCAGGCCCTATAGGTGGTGAGTTAACCGCCCCTGCTTTGCATTCTGCACCCCTGCTCCCCTTCCTCTTCTACCCCCCCCCCCCCTCATCGCCTATCCCCACCCCCATCTATGCCCTAACTCTGTCTGCTGAGCACCTTTTTATCAGTCCCCTGCCTAGTGTGTCCCCACCCCCTCCCTTTAGATTGTAAGCCTTTAGCAGGGTCCTCCCCCTAGTGTACCCTACTTGGTCACCCCACCCCATCACCTCGCAGCCCTCCCACTGACTGTCTTGACTTACTTGTTCTCTAATGGTGCCCAACCACCATTACTCAACTGCAGTATTCGCTTTCTATTGGACCTGTGCTCATAATCAGGGCCGGATTTCTGGCAAGGCCTCATAGGCCATGGCCTAGGGCACCAGAAATTTAGGGGCGGCTCAGTTAGGGGCAGTAAAGTTTATCTATGCAGCCATCCCTATCTACAAGGACAGCTTTAACCTTTGAACTCTCTGTCCTGTACTTGTGTCCTCCCTGCAAGACCTGTAAGCTCTATCCTGCAGGTACACATCAGCCTAACTCTCATGGTGACACCATGGGTCCATCATTAACAAGATAGCAAACATAACATAAAAGTTCAAAACATCACTTATAATCTATACGCATATTACTAAAATAGTCATCTGTGACATCCAATGATGGAAAGTAAGTAGAATTCTCATTGGGGCACACAGAGATAACAACCATACAGACGGTATAGTTGGCCTTGGGTGGTAAAAATTACAAATCCGGCCCTGCTCATAATAATCACTTCGATAGATGCTTTAAATAGTGGTAATCATTAACAAGCTGCTCCCTATCCCCCTGGCAGGTTTTGGTGTGCCGTATCAATTGTTATGTATAGAGTGTTTGGGGGGGCCCCATTGTAAAACTTGCATCGGGGCCCACAGCTCCTTAGCTAGGCCACTGGTGGCAGTAATGGCGTTTAATATCACAATGACCCCCGGCTGGTGTCCCCCCAAGTGTATAAGTGGTCCTGTGCAGTGTTATAGGCTCCCCTATCTGCCGTCATTATTATTATTATTTAGTATTTATATAGCGCCAACATCTTCCGATGTGGAAGGAAACCGGAGTGCCCGGTGAAAACCCATGCAGACACGGGGCGAACAAACAAACTCCTTGCAGATGTAGACCTGGCTGGGATTGGAACCGGGGACCCAGCGCTGCAAGGCGAGAGCGCTAACCACTACGCCGCCGTGCTGCCTGTGATGTCACTACATGTGCGGAGTCAGGTGGTACAGGCGCACGTGGTGATGCTGAACGCCTGGCCAGGAATGACAGCGGCAGAGAGATACTGAGCACAGGCATAAGGGGGGGACACTTCACACTTGGGGGGCGGACAGGCAGCTGGTGGCAGCAGGACAATTTTTTGAATAGATTTTATGCTGAAATGTATTGGAAATGGCTGTGCAGCGTATGGGCTGGCAATAGATCAGATTCAGTCAGTAAGGCCTCGTTCACATTGCTTTCTACTCGCGTTAGTGTTCGCGTTGGGCTTCTTTTCACGCAATATTTTTTTTCGATTCCTGTGCTTGGGTGGGCGTTCCGTTTTGTGAAAAGCGCTTTTCTCGAGCGTTTTTTAATTCACTCCCTGACGCAAGTCAGGAAGTAAACTCTTTGACCCGGAAAATAATAAATACAATGTATTTATTCTTAAAAATGCAAATGCAATCGCAGCACAAAGCGATTTTGTGAGCGTTTAGTGGTCTTTCTATACCTTCCATTATAGCAAAATCGCCTCAAAAATGGCCCAGGCATCGCTTATCTGAGCGGATCGGAATCGAACCGCTCAGCTGTGAGCTCTCTCATAGTGAGTCATTGCATAAGCGCTTTCATGGTGATTTTGAAAAATCGCCAGCGCTTAAAAAAAATCCCAAATTGCCTCTGGTGTGAACGAGCCCTGAGGCCTTTGCGTTCAGCTCGTGTGTCGGTCCGCGGTGGGCTTTTTTTACGCGTTATTTTTAAAACGTTTTCCGGCGATTTTCTGCGCGTTCGCTCGTTTTTGTAGGTGTTTTTGTAAGCGCTTTTGCAGAGCGCTTCCGTCTTGTGATCCGGGAAAAAATAAATCGCCAAAGCGATTTTGTGAGCGGTTTGCGTTTTTCCTATACCTTCCATTGAGGCAAATCGCGTCACAAATGGCCCAAGCATCGCTTAGAAAAGCGGATCGCAAACGAACCTCTCTGATATGAACTCTCTGATAGAGAATCATCGCACAAGCGGTTTCAGGGTGATTTTGAAAATCGCCCGCGCTTAAATTTTTACAAAAATAATGTGAAGGCCTAAGGGCTTGTTGACATTTTAAGCGTTTTTGCTTATTTTTTAGCGCTAGCGATTTTACAAATTGCCTTAAAACTGCTTGTGTAATGTTGCACTATGTGAGCGTTCTCACATGAGCGATGAGCTTTCTATCCAACCACAAACGCGGCTCCTGCACCATTTTCAGACCGTTTGCGATTCAATAGAAAGGACAGGGAAATCGCTTTGAAAAAGCACTTTGAAAAGCAATTTCCTGAGCGCTTTCAATCAATAAATACATTGTATATATTCATTTCTGGGGGAAAAGAGAGTGAAAGGAAAAAAAAAGCGACACAAAAGCACTTAGAAAAGCGCGTTCAAAATCGCTCAATAAATTGCTCACGCTGGCGATAGCGCTGGCGATTTATATTGTGAACAAGGCCACAGGGATCTATCTAATGGTTGATCTGCCCATACATCGAGTAATGTATGGGCAGCTTCCGCCCATCACTGGATTGCATGATCCTTGTATCCTTGTATGACCCGGTGCTGGCTGTCACCCCCGTTTATCACGGTCTATAACTCTAATTATTGTCCAACGCTGCATTAAAAATACAATACATAATAATAACACAAGGAGGTATGAAAGGCGTCCGCAGCGTGGTTAATTATACATGCTAATTACACATAATGAGAGATTATATTCATCTAATGATGCTAATCGGCGCTCAGAAAGAGGCGATTGTGTGATGTGCTGGGCGATGTATTCGGGGCTGTCTCCCTCTTGTGTCCTGTTGGTGACAATTAGTAATTGTAGCTAATTATAGCTTCGGTTCCCTCCATGGACATTGCTTCCATTAAGCCCTTAATAAATCATTGTAACCCCCCCAACAGGACGGAGTATACTAATGGGGGCATCCAGCAAGGCCAAACCTCCAGTGATTATCATCCTTAGTGAATATCTGCAGCTTGCTAATAACACTTTAATGACAGAAAATGTGTAAGTTTTCCATTGAAGGACACCCGAGGCAAAAATAAACTAATGAAATAAACGATTGTATCTATCTTCCTCCTCCTAAAAATGACTTTTTAAAATATTATTCCACAGTTTAATTTTATGTTTGAATCTACTTTTTAAGTTTTAACTGTTTTATTGTTTTTGCTCAAGGACACATTCATTGAAGTATGCCAGAGCTAAAATCTATGAACTATTGACCCTCTTTATCTCTTTCCTGCTCTAAGGCCTAGTGCACACCAGAGCGGTTCTGCTGCGGTTTGCGATCCGCTTGCGGGTGCGGATCCGCTAGGGTAATGTATTTCAATGGGCTGGTGCACACCAGAGCGGGAGGCGCTTTGCAGAAACGCTTACTCCCGGGCTGCTGCAGATTTTGGATTGCGGAGGCGTTTCTGCCTCAATGTTAAGTATAGGAAAACCGCAAACCGCTCTGAAAAACGGCACTTCAGAGCGGTTTGCCAGGCGGTTTTTGTTACAGTAGCTGTTCAGTAACAGCTTTACTGTAACAATACATGAAATCTACTACACCAAAACCGCTACACAAAACCGCAAAACGCTAGCTGAAACGCTGCAGAAAAAGAAGCAAAAGCGTTTCAAAATCTGCTAGCATTTATCGGATCTGCTTGCGTTTTTTGGTGTGCACCAGGCCTTAAAAGCCATTTTCTGCTAGGAAAGTGTTTATAGTTGGAATTTCTTATCAGTGAGGGTCACACTGTAGTCACTTCCTGTCTGAGACAGGACTGAGGCAGCTACTTACATACCTGATATTTAACTCTTTCAGGCAGAAAAAGAAAAAAAGGAACACAGCATAGTTATTTGTGTGCTAGGCACTGTACATACACATGTCTATCTCATCATGTCACATGTCACCTCGGGTATCCTTTAAGAATGCGCTGATTTTATTGCAGAGGCCGGCTATTGTATTACTATGCATTATGCATCACTCTCGGCTGCTATGTGCTGTAATGTGTTTTCCGCCAGTTGCATTATTATTGCAATAATCAGCACAGGGTAGCATATGATACTCAATTCACAGAGATTTCAGAGCTGTTTGAAATTATAAACGGTAATTACCGACTAGTAAGATACAGAAATTGACTGACTTGTGCGTTAAATAGCCCAATAATATCAATTCACAGAAATGACAGCATGCAGTAAGAAGTGAGATGTTGCCACACATGGACTATACTATGTGGACTATACGTGTTTTCAGTAATGACTGTATTTTTCGCACTATAATGCGCCCCTGACCATAAGATGCACCCAGGTTTAGAGGACAAAACCAGGGGAAAAATTATATACTAAATCTGGTGCATCCATGGTGAGGGGCATCTTGTGTATTATGCACCCTTTGTACCTCATGCCCCCTTGTGTCTCTCTGTGTCCTCCTCTGTCCCCCTTGTGTCCTCCTGTATCCCCATGTGTATGCCTCTGTCCTCCTCTATGCTCCTTTGTGTCCTCCTCTATAGAGATGGCCTGAACGGTTCGCAGGCGAACGGTTCTCGGCGAACTTCCGGTGGTTCGCGTTCGCGTAGAACCGCAAACTTTTGCGGAAGTTCGGTTCGCCCCCATAATGCACCATTAGGGTCAACTTTGACCCTCTCGATCACAGTCAGCAGGCACATTGTAGCCAATCAGGCTACACTCCCTCCTGGAGCCCCACCCTCCCCTTATAAAAGGCAGGCAGCGTCAGCTTTTTCACTCGTGATGCTGCCTCCCTTTTATAAGGGGGAGTGGCTCCAGGAGGGAGTGTAGCCTAATTGGCTACAAATGTGCCTGCTGACTGTGCCTGCAGTAAATAGAGAAGGGACAGCTGCTGTAGACTCTCTCATAGGGAAAGATTAGTTAGGCTCTTGTAGGCTTGTTAGCTTGCTCCTGGCTGATTCTTATTGCTAAAATACTACTCCACAACAGCTCTTTTGAGAGCTAATCTTGTTCTTGAGATCTATTTTTTTTTTGTAATGTTGCCCACTGACACTGACATTATACAGCCCTATCTGTTGCAGCTGGACCCTTGGTAATTGCTATACTGTGCCAGGCCCTGCCTAACTATCTATACTGGGACACCTACCTATGCCTACCTAACTACTGGGGGCACCTACTTACCTCTACGGGAACATCTACCTATGCCTAGCTAACTACTGGGGCACCTACCTATGCCCATCTACCATATGGGCTTGAAAACCACCATTGCCTGCACTCTGGCCATGTTGCGCACCAGTCCAGCACGGCCGTCACAACACAAACAGCTCTGTGCGGTGCGTTACACAGTGAGTTTGGTGTGTCAGTGTGAAGCAGTACTCTAATTACACTCCCTGTTTGATGTATACACATGCAAGATGTTGTAAAGCACTTTATGCCTCCAATTTAGCATTCAATGTGATTTCTGCCCTTAAAACGCTGCTTTGCATCACATCCAGATTTTTCCCCGGGACTTTTGGCATGTATCCCACTCCGCCACGCCCCCCTCCAGGTGTTAGACCCCTTGAAACATCTTTTCCATCACTTATGTGGCCAGCATAATTTTTTCTATTTTTCACAGTTCGCATCCCAATTGAAGTCTATTGCGGTTCGCGAACTTTTCCGTGAACCGAACCTCGAAGATCGGAGGTTCAGGCCATCTCTACTCCTTTATGCCCCTTTGTGTCCCCCTGTGCCCTTCGGAATTGTTTGTCCCCCTGTGTCCTCCTCCTCTGCATGGACACAGTACAGGGAGTCCCTGACATTGCGGCGGGTTGGAGGTTCGTATTGGGAGGCGTTCACAAGTCAGGAAATCCCTGTATTTGGACTATGAGATGCAGTGACTTCCCCCCCACTTTTGGGAATTTTTTTTTTAAAAAATGCTATTTTTCCAATTCCATCCTCTATAGTTTTAAAATAAACTGTAGACAAAACTTACACATTTTATTAACCCAGTTGTCCCGGGTATCAAAACATTTAAATGATGATCCTCATAATACAATGTATGGCAACAATGATTTGGAAATAAAGTTGTATCTGTGTTTTTTTTGTATCCTATCAGTAATTACAAGCCCTTTTTTGCTAAGATAACAGTAATATACTCTCATGACATACATATTAAAAAAGCAGAGTCCCTAATGTAACAATTTATGTATTTTTTTTTTAAATGCTGTCACATTGTTTTGTTTTTTTATTGTTTCTTTTACTCCATGGGGGTCGCCTGTCTAGCGCCGGTACAAGTGCCTGGTCGTTGCAGGAGAGCAGCTGATAAGGAGAAATTCCCATGTGAAAATGGCCTAAAAGGTATCCAGCGGTTGAAGCAGTCTGAGGCCTGGAACCCACTAGAAAGCGCAAAGTGCTTTCCCAATCACTAGCGATTCGTAGCGCTTTGCAAGCGATTTCGGGAGTGATTTCCCTGCTCCTATACAATACATTACAATAGAAACGCTCCCAAACTGCTGCATGTCCTGCGACTGCAATTTCCTTAAAGTGTACCCGAGGCGACATGATGAGATAAACATGTGTATGTACAGTGCAAAACATATTAATAACCCGGCTGTTACTTGCTTTATTTCTCTGCCTGAAGGAGTTCATTTCCAGGCATGGAAGTGACAGCTTCTGTCTTGTCAGGAGCTTGTCAGGAATATAGTAAACATCACTGATATGCTAATTACAGTCATAAAAGTTTTTTCTGGCAGAATACAACTTCTGAGCTAAGAGGAAAGGGATAGAAAGGTCAATAGTTCATGTATTTTATGTCTGGGACATTTAATAGGCTGTCACTGATTAGAGACATTAAAACATTCAACCTACTTTGTAATAGTTTAAATATTAAAGAAAACCATGGGATACTTAAAGAGACTCTAAAGGCTCATACACACATCAGACTATAGTCTTTGGAAAATGAAAGATCACAGACCAATCTTACCACCCTTCATGTAGTATGAGAGCCATACCTACACAGTCTTTTCTATGGAGCTGAACTCCACATCAGAAAAAAATCTTTGCAAGATGCTGCACACACAGATGCTGTACAGACACAAAAGATCAGTATCTGCAAAAGATCTGTTCCTGCCAAAAATCCATTCCTGCAAATTGCAATGATAGTCTATGAGATCTGCAGATCATCATACACACATGATTTAACTGACATTCATCTGCAGATCAAGCAATCATCTGCAGATCTGAAAATCCATCCTGGTGGATCTGATCTGCAGATGAATGTCAGTTAAATCATGTGTGTATGATGATCTGCAGATCTCATAGACTATCATTGCAATTTGCAGGAATGGATTTTTGGCAGGAACAGATCTTTTGCAGATACTGATCTTTTGTGTCTGTACAGCATCTGTGTGTGCAGCATCTTGCAAAGATTTTTTTCTGATGTGGAGTTCAGCTCCATAGAAAAGACTGTGTAGAGTATGGCTCTCATACTACATGGAAGGGGGTAAGATTTCTGTCTGATGGGGAGTGCAGCTCCATAGAATAGACTGTATAGGTGTGGCTCTCATACTACATGGAATGGGGTAAGATTTCTGTCTGATGGGGAGTTCAGCTCCATAGAATAGACTGTGTAGGTGTGGCTCTCATACTACATGGAAGGGGGTAAGATTTCTGTCTGATGGGGAGTGCAGCTCCATAGAATAGACTGTGTAGGTGTGGCTCTCATACTACATGGAAGGGGGTAAGATTTCTGTCTGATGTGGAGTGCAGCTCCATAGAATAGACTGTGTAGGTATGGCTCTCATACTACATGGAATGGGGTAAGATTTCTGTCTGATGGGGAGTGCAGCTCCATAGAATAGACTGTGTAGGTGTGGCTCTCATACTACATGGAAGGGGGTAAGATTTCTGTCTGATGGGGAGTGCAGCTCCATAGAATAGACTGTGTAGGTGTGGCTCTCATACTACATGGACGGGGGTAAGATTTCTGTCTGATGGGGAGTTCAGCTCCGAAGAAAAGACTGAGTAGAGTATGGCTCTCATACTACATGGAAGGGGGTAAGATTTCTGTCTGATGGGGAGTGCAGCTCCATAGAATAGACTGTGTAGAGTATGGCTCTCATACTACATGGAAGGGGGTAAGATTTCTGTCTGATGGGGAGTGCAGCTCCATAGAATAGACTGTGTAGGTGTGGCTCTCATACTACATGGAAGGGGGTAAGATCTCTGTCTGATGGGGAGTGCAGCTCCATAGAATAGACTGTGTAGGTGTGGCTCTCATACTACATGGAAGGGGGTAAGATTTCTGTCTGATGGGCAGTGCAGCTCCATAGAATAGACTGTGTAGGTGTGGCTCTCATACTACATGAAGGGTGGTAAGATTTCTGTCTGATGGGGAGTTCAGCGCCATAGAATAGACTGTGTAGGTGTGGCTCTCATACTACATGGAAGGGGGTAAGATTTCTGTCTGATGGGCAGTGCAGCTCCATAGAATAGACTGTGTAGGTATGGCTCTCATACTACATGGAAGGGGGTAAGATTTCTGTCTGATGGGGAGTGCAGCTCCATAGAATAGACTGTGTAGGTGTGGCTCCCATACTACATGGAAGGGGGTAAGATTTCTGACTGATGGGGAGTGCAGCTCCATAGAATAGACTGTGTAGGTGTGGCTCCCATACTACATGGAAGGGGGTAAGATTTCTGTCTGATGTGGAGTTCAGCTCCATAGAATAGACTGTGTAGGTGTGGCTCTCATACTACATGAAGGGTGGTAAGATTTCTGTCTGATGGGGAGTTCAGCGCCATAGAATAGACTGTGTAGGTATGGCTCTCATACTACATGGAAGGGGGTAAGATCTCTGTCTGATGGGGAGTGCAGCTCCATAGAATACACTGTGTAGGTGTGGCTCTCATACTACATGGAAGGGGGGTAAGATCTCTGTCTGATGGGGAGTGCAGCTCCATAGAATAGACTGTGTAGGTGTGGCTCTCATACTACATGGAAGGGGGTAAGATTTCTGTCTGATGGGGAGTGCAGCTCCATAGAATAGACTGTGTAGGTATGGCTCTCATACTACATGGAAGGGGGTAAGATTTCTGTCTGATGGGGAGTGCAGCTCCATAGAATAGACTGTGTAGGTGTGGCTCTCATACTACATGGAAGGGGGTAAGATCTCTGTCTGATGGGGAGTGCAGCTCCATAGAATAGACTGTGTAGGTGTGGCTCTCATACTACATGGAAGGGGGTAAGATTTCTGTCTGATGGGGAGTGCAGCTCCATAGAATAGACTGTGTAGGTGTGGCTCTCATACTACATGGAAGGGGGTAAGATTTCTGTCTGATGGGGAGTGCAGCTCCATAGAATAGACTGTGTAGGTGTGGCTCTCATACTACATGAAGGGGGTAAGATTTCTGTCTGATGGGGAGTTCAGCTCCATAGAAAAGACTGAGTAGAGTATGGCTCTCATACTACATGGAAGGGGGTAAGATTTCTGTCTGATGGGGAGTGCAGCTCCATAGAATAGACTGTGTAGGTGTGGCTCTCATACTACATGGAAGGGGGTAAGATTTCTGTCTGATGGGGAGTGCAGCGCCATAGAATAGACTGTGTAGGTATGGCTCTCATACTACATGGAAGGGGGTAAGATCTCTGTCTGATGGGGAGTGCAGCTCCATAGAATAGACTGTGTAGGTGTGGCTCTCATACTACATGGAAGGGGGGTAAGATCTCTGTCTGATGGGGAGTGCAGCTCCATAGAATAGACTGTGTAGGTGTGGCTCTCATACTACATGGAAGGGGGTAAGATTTCTGTCTGATGGGGAGTGCAGCTCCATAGAATAGACTGTGTAGGTATGGCTCTCATACTACATGGAAGGGGGTAAGATTTCTGTCTGATGGGGAGTGCAGCTCCATAGAATAGACTGTGTAGGTGTGGCTCTCATACTACATGAAGGGGGTAAGATTTCTGTCTGATGGGGAGTTCAGCTCCATAGAAAAGACTGAGTAGAGTATGGCTCTCATACTACATGGAAGGGGGTAAGATTTCTGTCTGATGGGGAGTGCAGCTCCATAGAATAGACTGTGTAGGTGTGGCTCTCATACTACATGGAAGGGGGTAAGATTTCTGTCTGATGGGGAGTGCAGCGCCATAGAATAGACTGTGTAGGTATGGCTCTCATACTACATGGAAGGGGGTAAGATCTCTGTCTGATGGGGAGTGCAGCTCCATAGAATAGACTGTGTAGGTGTGGCTCTCATACTACATGGAAGGGGGGTAAGATCTCTGTCTGATGGGGAGTGCAGCTCCATAGAATAGACTGTGTAGGTGTGGCTCTCATACTACATGGAAGGGGGTAAGATTTCTGTCTGATGGGGAGTGCAGCTCCATAGAATATACTGTGTAGGTATGGCTCTCATACTACATGGAAGGGGGTAAGATTTCTGTCTGATGGGGAGTGCAGCTCCATAGAATAGACTGTGTATGTGTGGCTCTCATACTACATGAAGGGGGTAAGATTTCTGTCTGATGGGGAGTGCAGCTCCATAGAATAGACTGTGTATGTGTGGCTCTCATACTACATGAAGGGGGTAAGATCTCTGTCTGATGGGGAGTGCAGCTCCATAGAATAGACTGTGTAGGCGTGGCTCTCATACTACATGGAAGGGGGTAAGATTTCTGTCTGATGGGGAGTGCAGCTCCATAGAATAGACTGTGTAGGTATGGCTCTCATACTACATGGAAGGAGGTAAGATCTCTGTCTGATGGGGAGTGCAGCTCCATAGAATAGACTGTGTAGGTGTGGCTCTCACACTACATGGAAGGGGGTAAGATTTCTGTCTGATGGGGAGTGCAGCTCCATAGAATAGACTGTGTATGTGTGGCTCTCATACTACATGAAGGGGGTAAGATTTCTGTCTGATGGGGAGTTCAGCTCCATAGAAAAGACTGAGTAGAGTATGGCTCTCATACTACATGAAGGGTGGTAAGATTGGTCTGTGATCTTTCAGTTTCCAAAGACTATGGTCTGATGTGTGTATGTGGCCTTAGTCTCACTAAAATGAGGTTTTTAGTTTAAAAACCTCATTAACATTATAGTCTCACCTAAAACGCAGCAGAACCGCGGCTGAAAACCCCCTCGATCACCCCAAACTCACGGGGATACACGGAGCCAACTTCCGCATAGATGCAGCGCAGCTCTGCCTCTATGCGCGTCAATCAGCGCCGATTGCCGCCTCTCCCCCGCCCCTCTCAGTCTTCCTTTACTGAGAGGGGCGGGGTAGAGGCGGAGATACGCGCTGATTGACGCGCATAGAGGCGGCAGCAAAATCCACGACCAAGAAAGTCGTGGATTTTGCCTGCCCTGTACCCCCGTGAGTTTGGGGTGATCGAGGGGGTTTTCAGCCGCCGTTCTGCGGCGTTTTAGGTCGGACTATAATGTTAATGAGATTTTTAAAATAAAAACCTCATTTTAGGGAGACTTCAGAGTCTCTTTAAAAAAGTCATTTTTAGGAGTAGGAGGATTAATATAATTGTTTAGCTCATTCGTTTATTTTCCCCTCGGTTTCACTGTAATCGCAATCGCTCTAGTGGAATCTGTTCCATCCATTTACATTGGCAGAGCGTTTAGGGAAATCGCTAGCAAATGAAAGCGCTCCCTAAAAGCTCAAAAAAACACACACTCTAATGGGTTCCAGACCAGAGCCTCGGGCTAGGGGCACATAGGGCAGAATCGCCAGCCTTTTTGCCCATAATGAAAGTCTATGGGTTGCATGTAAACATGCATGTATGTGCAGTAACATCGTTCAAAATGCACAACTTGATACATAATTTTCCTAAACAGATGTGAAACGCACATAATGTATCTCAATGGTGAGGCAGATTTACTTAAATAAAGAAAAAAATTAATTGTAAATACACCAAAAATGCACGAAGACCACAATTACAAACGCATACAAAAACGCAACAAAAAATTCAAATACGCACGGTTCTTCGCACTGCCTAGTGTGCTTCTAGCCTCAGGTTTTTCTGTGCTTAGTAAATTCTCTGATCGCTGAATTCCTGGTAGTTATATCTTTGGAGGTAACACCTGCCTGCCTTTTTTTAACAGTTTCTTATCCTCCTTGGTGGTTATTCCGAGTCAGGCTCGGGGTGGAAGAAACAAGCCAGGAGCGGTTATCCCGAGTATGACTCATGGTAGCCACCAGGAGGTGAATGCAGAGCATAGGGTGCAGCGGGCATTTTAACTCACCTCCCAGGGGATCCAGACACCAGCAGCCATTCTCCTTCCTCTCCTCGGAGGCTCTGTATCCCTCGGATGAGATTGCCAGTGTCGTCATGACGGCAGACAATGATCTCACTACAGGGTTACAGCGCCACCGGGTGGATGGAGGGAGAAATGCAGAGCTGGATCCCAGGGAGATGAGCTGGGCTGCTGAAGATCTCTCTGCGGTGTGATTTTTTTCCCAGTTCAAAAGAGTTGGGGGGGGGGGGGGGGGGGGGGTTAAAGGAGACCTGTAACTTTGCTGAAGGAAAATAATCAGATCTGGGCAGCTGAAAAATGGGTGTGGTCATGCACAGAATGTGGGTGTGGTCATGGGTGGAGCCAAACTTACATAAACTTAAAGAGGAACTCCAGTGAAAATAACATATTGAACAAAAAAATATTGGGCAATGTATGGGCAGCTTTATATCGTTTACTTGAGTGAGAATGAGTGTTCTGCAAATATGCTCGTAGTGGTTTCATACAGGTCACATATTTATTCGCTATCGCCACTGGTACATCCTACGCTGAACTGGGCTAGGCGTGATCAAGGAGATGCAAGTAATTTCAAGTTGATGCAGGTTATATGCAAATGTATGCATGCAAGAGGAAAAAGAAAAGTGCTTCATTTTTTAAATAATTATGTATAAATGATTTAACCAGCGTTTGCCCATTGTAAAATCTTTCCTCTCCTTGATTTGCATTCTGACATTTATCACATGGTGACATTTTTACTGCTGGCAGGTGATATCACTGGAAGGAGATACTGCTTGCTTTTCTGGCAGTTGGAAACAGCTGTTTTTTTCCCCACAATGCAACAAGGCTCCCACAGTATGATGTCAGCACCATGGTCCTGACATCACACTGTGGGAGGGGTTTTACCACAATATCAGCCATACAGAGCCCCCTGATTAAGGAAAATTGTATACTTACCTTCGGTAATTTTCCTTTCCTGGAACAGAAGATGGCGACATACATTGGGTTAGGCCACGCCTCCTGACCCCTGATAGGACAGTTCATATATAAATTCTAAGAACCTCCCCCCCTGGCCATTCTCGTGAAAAATCAGTCCTCGAATGGACCCGAGGGTGGGATTCGTATGTCGCCATCTTCTGTTCCAGGAAAGGAAAATTACCGAAGGTAAGTATACAATTTTCTTTATTCCTGGACAGAGATGGCGACATACATTGGGATATACAAAATCAAACAGAGAGGGAGGGAGTATGCAAAATACAAAAAGTTTATTTCTCTACTGCAGACAAAACAGCTTCTCCAAATTTGAGCGAAGTCAGACATGCAGGATTCACATGATAATGTTTAACAAAAGTGTGCATAGAGGACCAGCTTGCTGCTCTACATATTGTGTCTACTGAAACTTTAGCATAGCATGCCCAGGAGGCGGCCATTCCTCTGGTGGAATGGGCATGAATTTCCCTGGGTACCTGAAGTCCTTTAGTTTTATAGCACATCTGTATAATCTTCACAAGCCAGTTGGCTAAAGTTCTGGCTGTAACAGACTCTCCTTTCCTGGCTCCCTGAATGTTTACAAACAATCGATCAGACCTCCTAAAGGATTGAGTAACATCAAGATAGGCCTTAATGCTCCTTCCCACATCCAATGGATGGAAATCCTGGTCCGAAAGAAAAGTTGGCAAGGTTAATTCTTGATTGATATGAAAGGAGGAAGCTACCTTAGGGACGTATTGAAGAACTGGTCTGATTACCACTCTGTCTGGAAAAAATTGAAGGAGGTTGTCTGTACAACCTAATGCTTGCAAGTCAGAAACCCGTTTAGCAGAGGATATTGCTACTAAGAATATCGTTTTCAAGGTAATATTCCATAACGAAGCAGATTCCACTGGGTGAAAAGGAGTAATTGAGAGTACGTCCAATACTACACAGAAGTCCCACTGGGGTAGAAAGGCTTTCGTGGAGGTCTAATCTTTTGTACGGCTTGGATGAATTGGATGACCAAAGGATTAAGTGCCCATCTTTCGTTGGTCAATGCAGAAAGCGCCGAAACTTGTACTTTAATTGCGGAAACACTCAACTGTTTATCAACTCCTGTTTGAAGAAATCCTAGAATGTTCTGAATTGTTGGCATAAGTAGGTTAAAGTTATTGAGTGATGCAAAATTTGCGAACTTTTCCCAGATCCTATGATAAGTAGCGTTAGTGGATCTTTTCCTGGCCATCAGTAAAGTGGATGTTACATCATCGGAGAGACCTAAGGACAAGTACTTCTGTCTTTCAATTTCCAGGCCGTCAAACTGAGACTGTTGACATTGGGGTACAAAAGATCCCGTTGATTCAGTAGGTCTGGAATCTGTGGCAGTTTGATTGGCTGTTCTATTGCCAATTCCATCAGAATCGGAAACCATGGTCTCCTGGGCCAGTCGGGTACTATAAGTATGATCATGCATTGTTCTTGTACCAGTCTTTGGAGAAATCTCAAGATTAGAGGAAATGGAGGGAAGGCATATCCCAGGTTGAATTGCCAAGGGAGTGTCAGGCAATCTGTCCCTGCTGCTAACGGGCTGTAATAGCGGGAGTAGAAGATTGGTAGTTTGGTATTGGCTGGAGAGCAGGGCCGGGCCGAGGCATAGGCTGGAGAGGCTCCAGCCTCAGGGCGCAGTGTAGGAGGGGGCGCACAATTCATTCAGCTGTCATTCCTAATTGTGTATGAAGCAGAAAGAAATAAGAAAAGGGGATACATAGCAGTGACTGCAAGCCAGATAACTAGATATTAAGGTGTTGGGGAGGTTGTGGGCCCTGTGGCCCTCTTAGTCTAATAGCAATCAGTGTGTGACGGCTGGGGTGGGAGGGATGGAGGGGCGCACTTTGGTGTCTCAGCCTTGGGTGCTGGAGGATCTTGTCCCTGCTCTGCTGGAGAGGCAAACATGTCCACCTGTGGAAGACCCCATGTCTCCACCAAATGCCGGAATACTTGACCGTTCAGAACCCACTCGTGCGGATTCGCAAACTTCCTGCTCAATTGGTCTGCTAACACATTCTGTTGGCCTGGAAGATACACAGCTGTTAAGGATGATAGATACCTCTGGGCCCACAACATTATGAAGGTCACTTCCTGCATTAGCGTGCGGCTCCTCGTTCCCCCCTGCCTTCTGATGTCAGACACTGCAGTTGTATTGTCTATTTGGAGAACAACATCCTTCCCGTTGCACCATGGGAGGAATGATAAGCATCTTGCCCTCTCCTGGATCTTGAGCATGAGCGTGACCGGGTACGGGCTCCCATGGAGGACTGGTGACCTTTAGACACCGCACGTCCCTGCTCCCTTTCCTGCGGACTGTGGAGACACAAAAAGATATGTTCCACTAAGAAATCCGTATTTTTAGAAAAGGAGACTGCACTCTTTTAAAAACCCCTATACCCGTGCTCCTTGTATGAATTAAATTGGCACCCCCAAGTGAACGTATAAGTAAAAGGTTGGAGGGGGGAGTGATATTTAATCACTCAGTTACCTTTCCTGGGGAGTGAAATGAGCCTGCCCCTGCTCAGCCATCCTGAAACAAATAAGCAACATCAGCAGCCGCAAAAGGTAACAGGAAAAAAATCATATTACCTATCCAGGGAGTTTCATCAAGTACCTGATCCTCCTGGTGTAGATGGGGTGGTATCCGAGATGCCCAGCAGCAGTGGTGCTCAAATACCCCTTTTTAAAATTCGAGTTTGGTCGAATTCGAATAGTAAATTATTCGAGGTCAGTCGAATATTCGAGTCGAATAAATTTTACTATTCGATTCGACCTCGGACTTCGAGCTCACTATTCGAGTCGGTATTCGAGCTCATTATTCGAGCTGACTATTCGAATTGGCCTTAAATAGCTTCCCAACACTTGTTTTGAGGGTGAATGATGAAAGAAACATATTTTTTTCCAAGTAACAACAGCAAGTGATTATGTGGGGATGTTCCTTTAAAAAAAAAAAAGGTGAAAAGAGAAGTTGTGTCCAGAATTTTGTTCAGTACTGTATATACTTCTTCTTCTTCTTCTTCTTTATCTTCTATATCTTCTTCTTCTTCTTCTATATCTTCTTCTTCTTCTTCTATATTGTCTTCTTCTTCTTCTTCTTCTTCTTCTTCATCTTCTTCTTCTTCATCTTCTTCATCTTCTTCTTCATCTTCTTCATCTTCATCTTCTTCATCTTCTTCTTCATCTTCTTCATCTTCATCTTCTTCATCTTCTTCTTCTTCATCTTCTTCATCTTCTTCATCTTCTTCTTCTTCATCTTCTTCATCTTCTTCTTCATCTTCTTCATCTTCTTCATCTTCATCTTCTTCATCTTCTTCATCTTCTTCTTCTTCTTCTTCTTCTTCTTCTTCTTCTTCATCTTCTTTTTCTTCTTCTTCATCTTCTTCTTCTTCATCTTCTTCATCTTCTTCTTCATCTTCTTCATCTTCATCTTCTTCATCTTCTTCTTCTTCTTCTTCTTCTTCTTCTTCTTCTTCTTCTTCTTCTTCTTCTTCTTCTTCTTCTTCTTCTTCATCTTCTTCTTCTTCATCTTCTTCTTCTTCATCTTCTCCTATATCGTCTTCTTCTTCTTCACTTATTTCTCTTTTCATTTTTTTTTTTTTTAAAGAAATGCAGCTATTTTTGAGCGTAACAACAAATAGCTGGTGGCGCACGCATGTTGGAAGCGCCATTGTATGTGCTCCCTGGCAGTGGAAACACACAGACAGCAGGAGGTAAATTCAGCAGCAGGAGGAGGAGGATGAGTGTGTGGCAGCATGCAGTCAATGAGGCAGGCAGCGTGACATAATAGCCCTGGTACCTAGCGGTGATACCAGGGCTGTAAATAAACACAACAGGAGGTCCCAGACAGCGGTCGTGCAGCCCACATTGTGTCCAATACACAACTGGGACAACACAGTTTTCAACCCGGGCACCTCAGAAAAATTAAACCTTTTTTTTGTAATGGTTTTGTAGTTTTGGTTTTACAACCAATTACACAGATATATAGCTATTTTTTGACGTAATAGCTGGTGGCAGAGTGGCAGCAGAAGGTAAATCTGTGTACCCTGGCGGTGGGAAACACAGACAGACAGCAGCAGCAGCAGGAGGAGGAATGGAGGAGTAATTATGTGAGCAGCTATTGTTTGACGTAATAGCTGGTGGCAGTGTGGCAGCAGAAGGTAATTCTGTGTACCCTGGCAGTGGGAAACACAGACAGACAGCAGCAGCAGGAGTAATGGAGGAGTAGTGTGAGTGTGGCAGCAGGTAGACAGCGTGACATAATAGCCCTGGTACCTAGCGGTGATACCAGGCCGTAAATAAACACAACAGGAGGTCCCAGACAGCGGTCGTGCAGCCCACATTGTGTCCAATACACAACTGGGACAACACAGTTTTCAACCCGGGCACCTCAGAAAAATTAAACCTTTTTTTTTTTAATGGTTTTTTGGTTTTGTTTGTAAAAGAAATTACACAGATATATAGCTATTGTTTGACGTAATAGCTGGTGGCAGAGTGGCAGCAGAAGGTAAATCTGTGTACCCTGGCGGTGGGAAACACAGACAGACAGCAGCAGCAGCAGGAGGAATGGAGGAGTAATTATGTGAGCAGCTATTGTTTGACGTAATAGCTGGTGGCAGTGTGGCAGCAGAAGGTAATTCTGTGTACCCTAGCAGTGGGAAACACAGACAGACAGCAGCAGCAGGAGTAATGGAGGAGTAGTGTGAGTGTGGCAGCAGGTAGGCAGCGTGACATAATAGCCCTGGTACCTAGCGGTGATACCAGGGCTGTAAATAAACACAACAGGAGGTCCCAGACAGCGGTCGTGCAGCCCACATTGTGTCCAATACACAACTGGGACAACACAGTTTTCAGCCCGGGCACCTCAGAAAAATTAAACCTTTTTTTGTAATGGTTTTGTAGTTTTGGTTTTACAACCAATTACACAGATATATAGCTATTTTTTGACGTAATAGCTGGTGGCAGAGTGGCAGCAGAAGGTAAATCTGTGTACCCTGGCGGTGGGAAACACAGACAGACAGCAGCAGCAGGAGGAGGAGGAATGGAGGAGTAATAATGTGAGCAGCTATTGTTTGACGTAATAGCTGGTGGCAGTGTGGCAGCAGAAGGTAATTCTGTGTACCCTGGCAGTGGGAAACACAGACAGACAGCAGCAGCAGGAGTAATGGAGGAGTAGTGTGAGTGTGGCAGCAGGTAGACAGCGTGACATAATAGCCCTGGTACCTAGCGGTGATACCAGGCCGTAAATAAACACAACAGGAGGTCCCAGACAGCGGTCGTGCAGCCCACATTGTGTCCAATACACAACTGGGACAACACAGTTTTCAACCCGGGCACCTCAGAAAAATTAAACCTTTTTTTTTTTAATGGTTTTTTGGTTTTGTTTGTAAAAGAAATTACACAGATATATAGCTATTGTTTGACGTAATAGCTGGTGGCAGAGTGGCAGCAGAAGGTAAATCTGTGTACCCTGGCGGTGGGAAACACAGACAGACAGCAGCAGCAGCAGGAGGAATGGAGGAGTAATTATGTGAGCAGCTATTGTTTGACGTAATAGCTGGTGGCAGTGTGGCAGCAGAAGGTAATTCTGTGTACCCTAGCAGTGGGAAACACAGACAGACAGCAGCAGCAGGAGTAATGGAGGAGTAGTGTGAGTGTGGCAGCAGGTAGGCAGCGTGACATAATAGCCCTGGTACCTAGCGGTGATACCAGGGCTGTAAATAAACACAACAGGAGGTCCCAGACAGCGGTCGTGCAGCCCACATTGTGTCCAATACACAACTGGGACAACACAGTTTTCAACCCGGGCACCTCAGAAAAATTAAACCTTTTTTTGTAATGGTTTTGTAGTTTTGGTTTTACAACCAATTACACAGATATATAGCTATTTTTTGACGTAATAGCTGGTGGCAGAGTGGCAGCAGAAGGTAAATCTGTGTACCCTGGCGGTGGGAAACACAGACAGACAGCAGCAGCAGCACACAGCAGCCCACTGTAGGTGTAAAATGTGTGGCTGCAGGCGACGTAATAGTCAAAGTGAACCAGGCTGGCTTAGTGAGCAGGAGCCAGGAGGTGGTAAAGGGTGGTAAGGCACATTAACGATGGTTCTTAGCCAGTTCATGTCCCCCTCTCGCCGACAACAGGGGCCAGGAACTCGCCTTCCACCCACGCCTGGTTCATCTTGAGAAACGTCAGTCTGTCCACAGACTTGTGAGACAGACGTGAGCGTTTCTCGGTGACCACGCCACCAGCTGCACTGAAGCAGCGCTCGGACAGCACGCTGGAAGGGGGGCAGGACAGCACTTCCAGGGCGTACTGCGCCAGCTCGCTCCAGATCTCCAGGCGCTTGACCCAATACTCCATGGGATCAACAGGGGCATCGCTGTCAAGCCCGCTGTAGGACCCCATGTAGTCAGCCACCATGCGGGTCAGGCGCTGGCTGTGACCGGAGGAGGATGCTGCTGCATGCACCTCCTCTCTAGTCACTGCTGCCGGAGCCTCTACAGTCCTGTAGAGCTCGTGGCTGAGAGACAGCAGGTCTGTGGGGCGCTTGCTGCTGCTGGATGCAGGCACCTGCTGCTGCCTCTGTGCTGGCTGCTGGACAGTGGGGGTGGAAGGCTGGGGGAAGGCTTCCTCCAAGCGCTCAACAAGGGCCTGCTGCAAGCTCCTTATTTGTTGCGCTGGGTCTCCTCCTGCAGGCGGCAGGAACTGGCTCAACTTCCCCTTGAGGCGTGGGTCCAACATCATGCTGATCCAGATGTCCTCCCTCTGCTTCATCTGGATCACCCTGGGGTCCCTGCGCAGGCACGTCAGCATGTGCGCTGCCATTGGGAAGAGGCAGGCCACGTCTGCTGGCACATCGACGGCAGTGCTGCTGTCCTCATCCTCCTCCTCTGCCTCGTCAGCCTCATCCTCTCTCCACCCCCGCACCAACTCAGCTGCACTGTGCTGCTCCCCCTCATCAGCAGCAAGGTCAGGGACCTCCACCAAGTCCTCCTCCTCCTCCCCCTCAGAAGTGGACTGTGCAGCTGCTTGCCGCTCCTGCTGGTCCAAGGCTGCCGCACCCTGTTCCAGCAAAGCATCGAGGGCCCTGTTCAGCAGACAAATCAGGGGCACCCACTCGCAGACCATAGCATGGTCCCTGCTCACCATGTTAGTGGCCTGCAGAAAGGGAGCCAGCACTAAGCACACCTGCTGCATGTGCCTCCAGTCATCATCGGGGACGATGGACGGGATGTTGCTGGTCTTGTCCCTTCTCTGAGCGGCGGAAACAGTGGCCAGGGCAAGGTACTGGTTGACAGCGTGCTTCTGTTCAACCAGACGCTCCAACATCGCCAGGGTGGAGTTCCAGCGAGTCGGAACGTCAAGGATCAGCCGATGGCGTGGCAGATCCAGCTCCTTTTGCACGTCTTCCAGGCTCGCACAGGCTGCAGCCGAGCGCCGGAAGTGACGCACAACGTTCCTTGCCGTTTCCAGCAGTTCGCCCATCCCCTGGTAGGTGCGCAAGAACTTTTGCACCACCAGGTTCAGCACGTGGGCAAGACAGGGGATGTGGGTCAGGTTTCCCCTGTCTATTGCGGCAACCAAATTGGCCCCATTGTCGGCCACCACCTCTCCGACTCTGAGGCCTCTGGGGGTCAGCCAAATCCTCTCCTGCTCCTGGAGTTTGGCCAACACATGGGTTGCCGTCAGCTTGGTCTTCCCAAGGCTGACCAAGTGCAGCAGCGCTTGGCAGTGGCGGGCCTTCACGCTGCTGCTGAGGCGGGGGGTTTGGCCAGGTGTGCCGGAGGATGGCAGAGGATCGGAGGAACCTGCTGCAGTTCCCCTGACCCTGCGGGGTGGCACCACCCACTGTGTTGCTGCTGCTGCTGTGCCCGCTGCTGCTCTCCCATCCTCACCCCCTTCCACCAAGCTGACCCAGTGGACAGTGAAGGACAGGTAGCGGCCTGTCCCGAAGCGGCTGCTCCAGGAGTCCATGGTGACGTGGACCCTATCACCAACCGCGTGCTCCAGCCCTCTCTCCACATTGGCCATCACAAAGCGGTGCAGTGCAGGAATGGCCTTGCGGGAGAAAAAGTGTCTGCTGGGGAGCTGCCAGTCTGGGGCTGCACAAGCAAGCAGCGCACGAATGTCGCTCCCCTCCTGCACGAGCGTGTACGGCAGGAGTTGGGAGCACATGGCCCGTGCCAGCAAGCCGTTCAGCTGCCGCACGCGACGGCTGCTGGGAGGCAGAGCCCTAACCACCCCCTGGAAGGACTCGCTCAAAAGGCTCTGGCGTCGCTTTTTGCTGGCACGGGAATCAGCAGACACAGCGGAGGAGGCCACTGAGGACTGGCTGCCAGAACAGGCCTCAGTGTCGGTGGCAGGAGTTGCAGAGGGGGGAGGAGCAGTGCGTTTCCGCACTCCTGCTGGTGCTGCTGGAGGAGCAGGAGGGCGGGTGGCTGCTGTTGCTGCTGCTGCTGCTGAAGGCTGTGCAGTGATGGGTGTGGTGCCACTGCCAGCACCAGATTCCTTCAGCCTCTGGAACTTCTCATGCTGGTGGAAATGTTTCGCAGCGAGGTGGTTGATGAGCGAGCTGGTGCTGAACTTTAAGGGGTCTGCACCTCTGCTCAACTTCCGCTGACAGTGGTTGCAAGTGGCGTACTTGCTGTACACAGTGGGCATGGTGAAATATCGCCAGATTGGTGACAGAAACATCCCCCTACGGCATGGAAGCGCTGCTGCCTGTCTCCCTGTGGTGGTTGGGGGGGGGGCTTGGGTGCGGCTGGTGGTGGTACTGGCAGATGCTGCTGCTGCTGCTGCTGAGCCTGAGACACCAGCAGGCTGTGGGACCTGCCTACTGCTGCCAATGCTTGCAATGATGCGCCTCCTTGCAAGGCCCACAAGCGCATCCTCCTCCTCCTCCTCAGAGCTGCTGAGGACGACATCCCCTGGAGGTGGTGGCACCCAGTCTCTGTCTGTCACCGGGTCATCATCATCCTCCCCCTCCTGAAACATGTCCTGCTGGGATGATGACCCCCCAAACTCCTCTCCTGATGCATGGATGGGCTGCTTGACTGTCGCCACAGTCTTGCTGTCCAATCCCTCATCCCCCAAAGTGCCCATCAGCATCTCCTCCTCAAGATCGCCAACAACAGCAGACAATTTACTCATGATGCCTGGGGTCAAAAGACTGCTGAATGACAGGTCGGCGAGTGACGGTGAACTGGCCTCCTCCCCAGACCCTGCTGGGCGGCTGCTGCGAACAGGGGTGGTGGTGGTGGTGGTGAGGGTGGAGGCCTCGGATGCAAAACTGATGGCGGGCTGCTCATCCTCCGTCATGAGTTGCACCACAGTGTCTGCATGCTTTTCCTCAATGGGACGTTTCCGACCCGGCTGGAGGAAAATCGGAGCAGGTGCTACACGCTGCTGCTGCTGTGTCTCTGCAGCGTGAGTTGCAGATGCTCCTGCTGGGCGGCGCCCAAGGCGTCCACGGCCAGTGGCTATGGGAGGAATGTTAGCCACTGACGCTGCTGCTGCTGCTGCGGAACTGTGCATGGTGGCGCGGCCGCGGCCTGCCACAATGCTGCTCCCTCTCCTCCTGATTCCCTTGCTGCCCTTCCCCTTGCCCAAACCGCGCTGGCTGCCACTTCCAGACATCTTCGATGTTTTGGGCGTATAGACAAAAGTTTTTTAAAAGGGCGGGTGAAAAGTGGGGTACTTTAATGGAGTGGGTTGGTGGGTGAGGTGACTGAGTGAGTGTCCCTAGTACAGTAAGTAAGTAGTAACAGTCAGGAAGTACAACTAACTAATTACAATAAGCAATCAGTTATCAGAAGGAAATAGAGTGTGTGTAGTGTGTGTACACAGACAGTGAGTGCACACACGCAGGAGCTAGTAGCCTATGAACAGTGACTGAGTGTCCTAGACTCCTAGTACAGTAAGAGTAACAAGTAGTAACAGTAAGTAACTAACTAATTACAATAATCAATCAGTAATCAGAAGGAAATAGAGTGTGTGTAGTGTGTACTCAGACAGTGAGTGCACACACGCAGGAGCTAGTAGCCGATGAACAGTGACTGAGTGTCCTAGACTCCTAGTACAGTAAGAGTAACAAGTAAGAACAGTAAGTACAACTAACTAATTACAATAATCAATCAGTAATCAGAAGGAAATAGAGTGTGTGTAGTGTGTACTCAGACAGTGAGTGCACACACGCAGGAGCTAGTAGCCGATGAACAGTGACTGAGTGTCCTAGACTCCTAGTACAGTAAGAGTAACAAGTAAGAACAGTAAGTACAACTAACTAATTGCAATAATCAATCAGTAATCAGAAGGAAATAGAGTGTGTGTAGTGTGTACTCAGACAGTGAGTGCACACACGCAGGAGCTAGTAGCCGATGAACAGTGACTGAGTGTCCTAGACTCCTAGTACAGTAAGAGTAACAAGTAGTAACAGTAAGTAACTAACTAATTGCAATAATCAATCAGTAATCAGAAGGAAATAGAGTGTGTGTAGTGTGTACTCAGACAGTGAGTGCACACACGCAGGAGCTAGTAGCCTATGAACAGTGACTGAGTGTCCTAGACTCCTAGTACAGTAAGAGTAACAAGTAGTAACAGTAAGTAACTAACTAATTACAATAATCAATCAGTAATCAGAAGGAAATAGAGTGTGTGTAGTGTGTACACAGACAGTGAGTGCACACACGCAGGAGCTAGTAGCCGATGAACAGTGACTGAGTGTACTAGACTCCTAGTACAGTAAGAGTAACAAGTAGTAACAGTAAGTAACTAACTAATTACAATAATCAATCAGTAATCAGAAGGAAATAGAGTGTGTGTAGTGTGTACTCAGACAGTGAGTGCACACACGCAGGAGCTAGTAGCCGATGAACAGTGACTGAGTGTCCTAGACTCCTAGTACAGTAAGAGTAACAAGTAGTAACAGTAAGTAACTAACTAATTACAATAATCAATCAGTAATCAGAAGGAAATAGAGTGTGTGTAGTGTGTACTCAGACAGTGAGTGCACACACGCAGGAGCTAGTAGCCGATGAACAGTGACTGAGTGTCCTAGACTCCTAGTAACAGTAAGTAACTAACTAATTACAATAATCAATCAGTAATCAGAAGGAAATAGAGTGTGTGTAGTGTGTACTCAGACAGTGAGTGCACACACGCAGGAGCTAGTAGCCGATGAACAGTGACTGAGTGTCCTAGACTCCTAGTACAGTAAGAGTAACAAGTAGTAACAGTAAGTAACTAACTAATTACAATAATCAATCACTAATCAGAAGGAAATAGAGTGTGTGTGTACAAGACTGTGAGTGCACACACGCAGGAGCTAGTAGCCTTAGCCTTAGCCTATGAACAGTGACAGTGAGTGTCCTAGCCTAACTACAATACTAAATACAGAATCAATCAGTAGTAAAGGACAGCAGCAGAAATACTGGTATAGATGAGAGAAATATACTAACAGAGGACAGGAGAGAACAGCTGCCCACACAGGCAGGCCCTGAGGCCTAAAGCTGTGTAAGCCTGCAGCAGCTGTGTCTCTGTCTATGTAACACAAAAGCTACTAACTAAAATACAATGTCTATCTAACTAACAACAATATAGGTGTATATAGGAGGTGTATGTGAGCAAAAACGCTAGGTAAATGAACACAATAGAGCTCTTGCTAAGCCAAAGCACAAAGGAGCAACTCTCTCTCTGTACAAGTCTCAGGCAAGCACGGAGAAACCTAACATGGCGGCCGCTATTTATAGGGTAGGGGCTGGCCAGGGTCCCCCTCTGTGATTGGCTGCCGTCAGAGGGCCTGGGAGCCCTCTGATTGGCTCTAAGGACATCAATCTGGGCTATGACGCTATTCGAGCTCGGTACCGAGCTCGAATAGCGCCGTTTTGCTCGAATAGCTCGAATAGTGAATGGGCTATTCGAGTGTACTCGAATACCCCATTCGAATAGCTCTAGCTATTCGGAGCTCGAATACCGAGCTCGAATAGCTGAGAAAGAGCTCGAATATTCGAGCTTCTCGAATGTTCGAGCTCTGCTGAGCACCACTGCCCAGCAGCCTAAGCGATACCGCAGTAAGATACTGCACCCGCAAGGCTGTGAGGAGATGCAGCTGACCGCCGATCAGCGACCCTACTGCTGCCCGCTCCGGCGTCTTTTAAACTAAATCCCCGGAAGCCACGCTATCCTGACCAATGGGATGCGTTTCTTGTCTTCTCGCGGGAAAATGACGTCACCCGCCGCTCCGGCGTCTACGGAATCCGGAAGGCAGATCAAACTACTCTCTCGTGCCCTCACCAAGTTCAGGACACGAGAGCTGCGGCTGGGGAGGGAGCACCCTGCATGTGTAAGCCCCGTTTAGAGGCCGCAATGCCACCGTACAAGCGGGAGAGGCTGAACCCGCATCACACGCCCAAGGCTTAAGGTAATATACCAAAAGGAAAAAAGAAAAAAAGGCGCTTGTTTAAAAATTTTAAGAAGGAAAAAAAAAAAACGAACTGTCCATTCGAGGACAGAAAAAAAAGAATGGCCAGGGGGGGGAGGTTCTTAGAATTTATATATGAACTGTCCTATCAGGGGTCAGGAGGCGTGGCCTAACCCAATGTATGTCGCCATCTCTGTCCAGGAAAGTCTGTTTGTGAAAAGGAAAACATGTCTCATGGGAAAGGGGGCATCAGCTACTGATGAAGTTCAATGCTTGGTCAGGGTTTCTCTTTAACAGACGTCTAAGTAGGTCTTCCCTGCAAAGTGTTGGATAAACCCCCACCCCCATTAATATAAAATAACAAAAATGAAGCATATTACACACATAGGCAGAGTTACTTGGCTTCTGCGCTGGCTGATCTGGCTTGCTGCTGGGCGGGCTGACATGATGCCAAGGGTTCTGGCAATCCCCCTATAGCATTCCCTGACCTTAATAGTGCATCCTCATCTATGGGACTTCCATTGAGGCACCACAACTCCCAGCATGCCCTCAGAAGCCAGAAACAGGCCTTCGGGGAATACCGCGTTTAATCAGGAAATACTGCGCCCAGCAAAGCAAAGCCCCTGTGCCCTAGCAAAGCAAAGCCTAAAAGCGCTTGGGCAAGGATTGCCTGTGTTCACATATGAGCGGTTCGTTTCCGATCCGCTCACCAAAGCACTGCCTGTACCATTGTTGGAGTGATTTGCTTATAATGGAAGGTATAGGGAAAGCGCAAAGCGCTAAAAAAAACACTCCGCTTTGTATAGTGATTTCCCCAGCGCTTTTAAGAATAAATACATTGTATTTATTCTTTTCTGGGTCAAAGAGTACCCAAACTGATGCTTGGGTACAAAATCCCATACTTACCTAAGAAGAGGTTCAGTAAGCCAGAACCCAGGCCCGGTTTTACATTACAGGAGCCTATAGGCACGGATGTTCTGGATACCTAGACTTTGGCTTCCATGAACCTACAAACCCCCACCAAAACGCACTGCAAGTGTGCTGGCTGCCACTTCTCCCTAACTTCCCTCCTCTGCCTGGCATAGGTAGCTACAGGTGCCCCTTAGTATTAGGTAGCCAGAGGTACCCTCAGTATTAAGTAGCTATAATGATTACTGAAGCTATCACTCTCCTTTGCTGAACCTGTTTTGAATGCATGTTGTGTAGTATTGCCCATATTGTGGAGCTCTGCACATCTTTTCAAATAGCTAATTCGGGTACAGCCTCTGTCTGAAAGCGCTGCAGATTTCTCCTGCTATACAAAATTAACGTAAGTATACTTCAACCTGCATTCAGAGTTTTAGATTAGGAATTAGAACATAATTTGCATCCGATTTGCATTCAAGGCATCTATTTAGCCCCTGTGGGGCTCTGCATGCCTCTGTTGGCTTACATTTCAGTTTGCAGCCTGGAGCGCAGTCACTTGTTTGATGTCTGTTTTAAGTAGCTAGTGGTGCCCCAAACTGAAGGGAGAATTCATTACTGGAATGCAGAGACCCAGGTGAGTAACCTCTCATTTACGCTCTGCTTGGAACTCTGCATAGGGAAGGAGGGAGGGAGGCATTTGGGGAGTGGACTGGGCCGTCTTTCCACCCTCCGGCGCCTGTAGGCACGTGCCTACAGCGCCTTATGGTAAATCCGGCCCTGCCAGCACCTATTCAGTAAGGAGACCCTGGGCAAGACTCCCTAACACTGCTTCTGCCTACTGAGCGCACCCTAATGGCTGCAGCTCTGGCGCTTTGAGTTAGCCAGGAGAAAAGCGCAATATAAATAATCTGTGTCTTGTCCTCTGATCCCCCGTCGTCACTTGTGGACCCTTAAAGACTACCGACTAGGGCTTGTCGGTCAACTGATGGGGGCGGAGCTCCTCTTCAAGCCCGAGTGCGGCTGCACTAGTGCTCTGTGGTACTGTGCAGGTGTGGCTCCAGCACGGCTGCGCTCGGGGCGGCGCTGATCAGCCAAGGGTCCCGAGGAGAGAACCGGAGGAGAGCGTGGGAGGCTGAGTCTGCAGGGTCCAGGCTTTCTGTTCTTCTGGGTGGAGACTGAATTCTCCTCATGCTTGTTATGGGGTTGCATGTCAGTAACCCAGTTTTGCATGTAGTATTGCTGAAGCATGCTGAGTATGGAAGAATGACCTCCCTGCCTAGTGACCACAGATTGCCAGATGCAAACCTAAAGCATGGTAAAGCAGGCCCTCTGCATTCCTATAGCCTCGGCATTTGTATAATTATGAATAATACTTCAGTAAGGGGGTGTGGCTGGGGTATCCCTACAGTTATAACAAGGTGAGATCATGGTTGCATGACCCAATTTCGGCCAAGCTGCAGCAGTGACACAGATACACTCACATCTGACTCTAGGATACTTTGGTATACAAAGGAGTTCCAGGTACCTACATTCTGTGGCTGCAAAACAAGCCCAAACCACACCCCACTACCGCCATGCTTTACATTTGGTATGCAGTGTTTGTTGTGGTTGATTTTATGACACCGGGAAGGGGGAGGGAAGAGGGGAACCACTAAACACCAGGGAACTGTGTTTTGGGGAAGGAGGGAGGATCAGTATACTACGCCCAGAGAGCTGTATAGGGGAGGAAGGGGGACCCCTAAACACCAGAGATCACTGTATAGGTGGGGAGGGGGGAACCACACATCAACAGGAAGTACAGTATGGGGGAGGAAGGGGAGAGCCACTCAACACCAGGGAACTGTATGGGTTCAGGGAATTGTAATTGGGGGTAGGGGTTGGGTAGGAGGTAGGAGGAATTAGGAGGTATGAGGAATTGAAAAGCATATGGAGGCTGCCATATTTATTGTCTTTTAAACAATACCAGTTGCCCGGCTCTCCCGTTGATCTCTTGGGCTGCAGTAGTGTCATAAAATCTCATGTCGTTTCTGAGCTCGGATGCAGATGCAGCTGCATAGGGGGACTGCCCGGTCTGCCGCCCACGCGGAATGCTAACAATGGCCCGGCCAGTGGACAGGAGCATCTGATAGGTGGTGAATTCACAGCCTGTCAGATGCTCGTGGAAAAGAGGCCTTAATCAAGCGCCATGTTGATCGAGATTTCCTGAACATTACTTACAGCCGGATGTGGGATCTGGTCCATATACATTTTATATAGGAGAATGATCAGCCTGCCTCTCACTGGCCAGCAGGTGTCAGCACTGTCCGGTGAAGATAACACTCCATTCATTCTCCTATATTAAAGGACAACCGAAAACAGAGGGATATGGAGGCTGCCATATATATTTCCATATTTATTTTAAAACTAGTTACCTGTCTGTCCTGCTGATCCTCTGCCTCTAATACTATTAGCCATAGCCCCTGAACAAGCATGCAGCAGATCA